>NC_053024.1:367139630-367339625 GCF_003073215.2 Triticum urartu
CAACAGCAGGTTCACTTTCTATATCATTATCATTACTAGGTTGAGCATCATCATGAACATTATTATTAACATTATCACTAGTTTCAGGTTCATTACCAGATTGTGTTTCAGCATCAGAAATAGAAATATCATTTGGATTTTCAGGTGTTCCAGTAATAGGTTCACTAGAAGCATGCAAAGTCTTATCATTTTTCTTTTTCTTCTTTTTAGAAGAACTAGGTGCATCTATATTATTTCTCTGAGAATCTTGCTCAGTTCTCTTGGGATGGCATTCAGGATACAAAGGTTCCTGAGTCATTCTACCACCTCTAGTCATAACTCTAACAACATTATAATTATTCTTATTATTTAATTCATTGAGCAAATCATTTTGAGCTTTAAGTACTTGTTCTACTTGAGTGGTAACCATAGAAGCATGTTTACTAATAAGTTTAAGTTCACTTTTAACATTAGCCATATAATCACCCAAGTGTTCAAGCATATTTGAATTGTATTTCAATTGTCTACCAAAATAGGCATTAAAATCTTCTTGCTTAGCCATAAATTTATCAAACTCATCTAAGCATGGGCTAGCAAACTTAGTAAATGGGATTTCAGCTTTATCATATCTATAGAGAGAATTTACCTTTACTACCTGTGTTGGGTTATCAAGACCATGAGTTTCTTCAATAGGTAAAGGATTAAGATCATATGTTTCTTCAACAGGCGGTAAATTAAGACCATGTATTTCTTCAATAGGAGGTAAATTCTTAACATCTTCAGCTTTAATACCTTTTTCTTTCATAGATTTCTTTGCCTCTTGCATATCTTCATGACTGAGAAATAGAATACCCCTCTTCTTCGGAGTTGGTTTAGGAATAGGCTCAGGAACTAGCCCAGGAGGTGTCCAATTATTTTCATTTGTCAGCATATTATTCAATAGAATTTCAGCTTCATCCGGCGTTCTTTCCCTGAAAATAGAACCAGCACAACTATCCAAGTAATCTCTGGAGGCATCGATTAGTCCATTATAAAAGATATCAAGTATTTCCTTTTTCTTAAGAGGATGATCAGGCGAAGCATTAAGTAACCTGAGAAGCCTCCCCCAAGCTTGTGGGAGACTCTCTTCTTCAATTTGCACAAAATTATATATATCCCTTAGAGCAGCTTGTTTCTTATGAGCAGGGAAATATTTATCAGAGAAGTAATAAATCATATCCTAGGGACTACGCACACAACCAGGATCAAGAGAATTAAACCATATCTTAGCATCACCCTTTAATGAGAACAGAAATATTTTAAGGATATAAAAGTAGCGAGTTCTCTCATCATTAGTGAACAAGGTGGCTATATCATTTAATTTAGTAAGATGTGCCACAACAGTTTCAGATTCATAGCCATGAAAAGGATCAGATTCAACCAAAGTAATTATATCAGGATCAACAGAGAATTCATAATCCTTATCAGTAACACAGATAGGTGAAGTAGCAAAAGCAGGGTCAGGTTTCATTCTAGCATTTAGAGATTGTTTAATCCATTTAGCTAATAACCTCTTAAGTTCGTATCTATCTTTGCAAGCTAAAATAGCTAAATAAGCTTCTTGATCAAAAACATAACCCTTAGGAATAACAAGTGATTCTTCATCATCACTTTCATTAGTATTATCAGATTCAATATTTTCATTCTCTCTAGCCCTAGTGAACAGGGTAGCTATATCATTTAATTTAGTAAGATGTGCCACAATAGTTTTAGATTCATAGCCATAGAAAGGATCAGATTCAACTAAAGTAATTATATCAGGATCAACTGAGAAATCATAATCCTTATCAGTAATAAAGATAGGTTAAGTAGCATAAGCAGGATCATATTTCATTCTACCATTCAGAGATTTTTCTTTCAGCTTAGCTAATAGTTTCTTAAGATCACTTCTATCATTGCAGGCAAGAAAGTCTCTAGCAGTTTCTTCATCCATAACATAACCCTCAGGAACAGCAGGCAATTCATATCTAGGGGGAGAATCTTCATCATCACTTTCATCAATATTATCAGTTTCAATAATTTCATTCTCTCTAGCCCTAGCAAGTTGTTCATCAATAAATTCACCTAGTGGCATAGTAGTATCAAGCATAGAAGTAGTTTCATCATAAGTATCATGCATATCAGAACGAATAGCAGAAGCAGGTTTAGGTGTCGCAAGCTTACTCAAAATAGAAGGTGAATCAAGTGCAGAGCTAGATGGCAGTTCCTTACCTCCCTCGTAGTTGAGGGATAAATCTTGGTTTTTGGATCTCTCAAGTTCTTCACAATGATAACAAGATATATATCCCAAGTGACTCAAAGAATAGAGCTATGCTCCCCGGCAACGGCACCAGAAAATAGTCTTGATAACCCACAAGTATAGGGGATCGCAACAGTTTTCGAGGGTAGAGTATTCAACCCAAATTTATTGATTCGACACAATAGGAGCCAAAGAATATTCTCAAGTATTAGCAGCTGAGTTGTCAATTCAACCACACCTGGAAACTTAATATCTGTGGTAACGGTAGCAAAAGGTAACAATAGTAAAAGTAGTGTTTTTGGTATTTTGTAGTGATTGTAACAATAGTAACGGAAAAGTAAATAAGCAAAGAACAATATATGGAAAGCTCGTAGGCAATGGATCGGTGATGGAGAATTATGCCGGATGCGGTTCATCATGTAACAGTCATAACCTGGGGTGACACAGAACTAGCTCCAATTCATCAATGTAATGTAGGCATGTATTCCGAATATAGTCATACGTGCTTATGGAAAAGAACTTGCATGACATCTTTTGTCCATCCGTCCCGTGGCAGCGGGGTCCTAATGGAAACTAAGGGATATTAAGGCCTCCTTTTAATAGAGTACCGGAACAAGCATTAGGACATAGTGAATACATGAACTCCTCAAACTATGGTCATCACCGGTAAGTATCCCGATTATTGTCACTTTGGGGTTAACAGATCATAACACATAATAGGTGACTATAGACTTGCAAGATAGGATCAAGAACTCTCATATATTGATGAAAACATAATAGGTTCAGATCTGAAATCATGGCACTCGGGCCCTAGTGACAAGCATTAAGCATAGCAAAGTCATAGCAACATCAATCTCAGAACATAGTGGATACTAGGGATCAAACCCTAACAAAACTAACTCGATTACATGATAAATCTCATCCAACCCATCACCGTCCAGCAAGCCTACGATGGAATTACTCACGCACGGCAGTGAGCATCATGAAATTGGTGATGGAGGATGGTTGATGATGACGATGGCGACGGATTCCCCTCTCCGGAGCCCCGAACGGTCTCCAG
Source organism: Triticum urartu (assembly GCF_003073215.2). Taxonomy (NCBI): domain Eukaryota; kingdom Viridiplantae; phylum Streptophyta; class Magnoliopsida; order Poales; family Poaceae; genus Triticum; species Triticum urartu. The sequence goes on from NC_053024.1 coordinate 367,142,948, forward strand.
ATCAGCCCTCTCGAGAGGTTTTAGGGCTTGGCGGCGGCTCCGTATCGTAAAACGCGATGAATCCTTCTCTCTAATTTTTTTCTCCCCAAAACCAAATATATAGAGTTGGAGTTGACGTCGGAGGAGCTCCAGGGGGCCCACGAGGTAGGGGGCGCGCCCCACCCTCGTGGACAGGTGGTGGCCCCCTGGCCTTCATCTTTTGCGAGGATTTTTTATTATTTTTGAAAAGTTGCTCCGTGAAGTTTCAGGTCATTCTGAGAACGTTTGTTTCTGCACATAAATAACACCATAGCAATTCTGCTGAAAACAGCGTTAGTCCGGGTTAGTTCCATTCAAATCATGCAAGTTAGAGTCCAAAATAAGGGCAAAAGTGTTTGGAAAAGTAGATACGACGGAGACGTATCAGCGGTATAAATTTAGCAATGATGTAATTAGCATAATCAGCATACCATGGAGCAGTATGAGAAGCATTTATGACATTTAATTGTTCATCAGGAAAGCTATCATCAATAGGTAGTGGGTCATCAAGCACATTTTCTAGCCTAGACAAGTTGTCTGCAACGGGATTCTCAGCTCCCTTTCTATCAACAATATGCAAATCAAATTCTTGTAGGAGGAGAACCCATCTAATAAGTCTAGGTTTAGCATCTTTCTTTTCCATAAGATATTTAATAGCATCATGATCAGTGTGAATAGTCACTTTAGAATCAACAATGTAAGGTCCGAACCTATCACAAGCAAATACAACTACTAAGAATTCTTTTTCAGTAGTAGCATAATTTCTCTGAGCATTGTCTAGAGTTTTACTAGCATATTGAATAACATTAATTTCTTATCAACTCTTTGCCCTAGAACAACACCTACAACATAATCACTAGCATCACTCATAATTCCAATCAGGTGGCTGAACAATAGGTGCCGAGATCAATGCTTTCTTAAGTATTTCAAATGGTTCTACACAATCATCATCAAGGACAGATGGTATATCTTTTTGTAATAAATTAGTCAGAGGCCGAGAGATTTTTGAGAAGTCCTTAATGAACCTCCTACAAAAACCGGCATGACCAAGGAAACTTCTTATACCTTTGATGTCCTTGGGACATGGCATCTTTTCAATAGCATCAACCTTGGCTTTATCAACTTCAATACCTCTTTCAGAAACTTTATGCCCCAAGACAATACCTTCATTAACCATAAAGTGGCACTTTTCCCAATTCAAGACAAGGTTAGTTTCTTCACATCTCTGCAAAACTCGATCAAGGTTGCTTAAGCAATCATCAAAAGAGGATCCATAGACGGAGAAATCGTCCATGAAAACCTTACAAATCTTTTCACAAAAGTTAGAGAATATAGCCATCATGCATCTTTGAAAGGTAGCATGTGCATTACATAAACCAAAAGGCATACGTCTATAAGCAAAAGTAACAAAAGGGCAAGTAAAAGTAGTCTTTGATTGATCATTGGCTGACACAGGTATTTGAGAGAAACTAGAATAACCATCTGGAAAGCAAAAATGTGTATGTTTGGATAATCTTTCTAGCATTTGATCGATAAAAGGTAAGGGGTAATGATCTTTTTTAGTAGCTTTATTTAATTTGCGGAAATCAATTACCATCCTATAACATGTAATAATTCTTTGCGGAATCAATTCATCTTTATCATTAGGAACGACAGTAATACCTCCCTTCCTAGGGACACAATGGACAGGACTTACCCACTGACTATCAGCAACGGGATAAATTATACCTACCTCAAGAAGCTTTAGTATTTCCTTTCTTACCACTTCCTTCATCTTAGGATTCAACCGTCGTTGGTGATCACGAACTGGTTTGGCATCTTCCTCCAACTTTATTTTGTGTTGACAAGATCGTCAAGAGTATATCCAATAGCAGCACGGCGCTTCTTTAGAGTTTTCAGTAATCTCTCTTCTTCATGCTCTGAAAGGTTAGCACTAATAATAACAGGATATATCTTCTTTCATCAAGATAAGCATATTTAAGAGTATCAGGTAACGGTTTGAGCTCAAACACGAGATCACCCTTCGGTGGAGGAGGATCCCCTAGGATTTCAACAGGCAAATTGTGTTTCAAGATGGGTTCCTGTTTAAAGAATACTTCATCTATTTCCCTTCTTTCATTCATAAACATATCATTTTCATGGTCTAGAAAATATTGTTATAAAGGATCACTAGGAGTTACGGAAATAGAAGAAAGACCAATAATTTCATCTTTACTAGGCAATTCCTCTTCACGGTGTTGTCTACTAAATTTGGAGAAATTAAATTCATGAGACATATCATCTAAACCAATAGTAACAACATCCTTTTTGCAATCTATCTTAGCATTAACTATGTTCAAGAAGGGTCTCCCAAATATAATGGGACAAAAGCTATCTTGTGGGGAATCAAGAATAAGAAAATCAGCAGGATATTTAGTTTTCCCACACAAGACTTCAACATCTCTAACAATTCCAATTGGTGAAATAGTATCTCTATTGGCAAGTTTAATTGTGACATCAATATATTCTATCTCAGCAGGTGCAATATCATGCATAGTTTCTTTGTATAAGTCATGAGGTATAGCACTAGCACTGGCACCCATATCACATAAGCCATGATAACAATGATCACCTATTTTAACAGAAATAACAGGCATGCCTACCAAAGATCTAGGTTTATCTTTAGCACAAGGTTTAGCAATTTTAACAGTTTCATCACAGAAATGGATAACATGCCCATCAATATTATCAGACAAGAGATCTTTAACAATAGCAATATTATGTTCAACTTTAATTTGCTTAGGAGATGTATAAGTTCTAATATTGCTTTTACGAACCATAGTTGAAGCTTTAGCATGATCCTTTATCCTAACAGGGAAAGGTGGTTTCTCAACATACGAAGTAGGAACAATTGGATCATTATAAGTGATAGTCTTTTCTTTAACTTTAATTGGTGCAGCTACTTTTACTTCTGTAGGAGGATGATATTTAAACCACTTCTCTCCAGGGAGATCAACATGAGTAGGAAAAGATTCACAGAAAGAAGCTACTATCTCAGAGTCAAGTCTATAGTTAATGCTAAATTTACGGAAAACATCTGTATCCATAAAAGATTTAACACAATCAAACTTAGGTGTCATACCTGACTCCTTACCTTCGTCGAGGTCCCAATCTTCAGAGTTGCGTTTAATTCTTTCCAATAAATCCCATTTGAATTCAATAGTCTTCATCATAAAAGAGCCAGCATAAGAAGTATCGAGCATGGTGCGATTGCTATCAGAAAGCCGAGCATAAAAATTTTGAATGATCATTTCTCTTGAGAGCTCATGATTGGAGCATGCATATAACATTGATTTAAGCCTCCCCCAAGCTTGACCAATGCTTTCTCCTTTGCAAGGCCAGGAATTATATATATAATTGCGATCATGATGAACAAGATGCATAGGATAAAATTTCTGATGAAATTCCAATTTCAATCGTTTGTAGTTCCATGATCCCATATCATCACATAGCCTATACCATGTCAATGCATCTCCCTTCAAAGATAAAGGGTAGACCTTCTTATTGATAACATCTCCGGGCACACCTGCAAGCTTAAATAATCCACAAACTTCTTCCACATATATTAGGTGCTCATCAGGATGTAATGTTCCATCTCCTGCAAAAGGTTTAGCTAGCAGTTTTTCTATCATACCCGAAGGAATTTCAAAGCAGTCATTTTCAGTTTCAGTAGTTTCATTTTCAGTAGGTGCAGTAGGTTGAGGAGCAACTCTTTGCTCTACTGGTCGGGGTGAAGATACCCCGAACAAGCCCCTCAGAGGATTACTTTCCATAGTAACAAGTGACAGTAAATTTCAGCACGCTATATAATTTTTCCTTACCAAATTCCACCTACCAAAGGCGCTTCACTCCCCGACAACGGCGCTAGAAAAGAGTCTTGATGACCCACAAGTATAGGGGATCTATCGTAGTCCTTTCGATAAGTAAGAGTGTCGAACCCAACGAGGAGCAGAAGGAAATGATAAGTGGTTTTCAGCAAGGTATTCTCTGCAAGCACTGAAATAATAGGTAACAGATAGTTTGCGATAGGATAATTTGTAACGAGTAACAAGTAACAAAAGTAAATAAAGTGCAGCAAGGTGGCCCAATCCTTTTTGTAGCAAAGGACAAGCTTGAACAAACTCTTATATGATGTAAAGCGCTCCCGAGGACACATGGGAATATTGTCAAGCTAGGTTTCATCACGATCATATGATTCACGTGAGGTACTTTGATAATTTCGTATGTGGGTGGAACGGTGCTTGGGTGCTGTCCTTACTTGGAAAAACATCCCACTTATGATTAACCTCTATTGAAAGCATCCGCAACTACAACAAAAGTATTAAGGCAAACCTAACCATAGCATGAAACATATGGATCCAAATCAGCCCCTTACGAAGCAACGCATAACCTAGGGTTTAAGCTTCTGTCACTCTAGCAACCCATCATCTACTTATTACTTCCCAATGCCTTCCTCTAGGCCCAAATAATGGTGAAGTGTCATGTAGTCGACGTTCACATAACACCACTAGAGGAGAGACAACATACATCTCATCAAAATATCGAACGAATACCAAATTCACATGACTACTAATAGCAAGACTTCTCCCATGTCCTCAGGAACAAACGTAACTACTCACAAAGCATATTCATGTTCATAATTAGAGGGGTATTAATATGCATATAGGATCTGAACATATGATCTTCCACCAAATAAACCAACTAGCATCAACTACAAGGAGTAATTAACACTACTAGCAACCCACAGGTACCAATCCCGGGCTTAGAGACAAGAATTGGATACAAGAGATGAACTAGGGTTTTGAGAGGAGATGGTGCTGGTGAAGATGTTGATGGAGATTGCCCTCTCCCGATGAGAGGAGCATTGGTGATGACGATGGCGATGATTTCCCCCTCCCGGAGGGAAGTTTCCCCGGCAGAATAGCTCCGCCAGAGCCCTAGATTGGATCCGCCAAGGATCCGCCTCGTGGCGGCGGAGTGTCGTTCAGGAAGATGGCTTATGATTTATTTCTCATCGAAAGACTCCATATAGTAGAAGATGGCCATCAGAGGGCCACCAGGGGGGCCACGAGGTAGGGGGCGTGCCCAGGGGGGTAGGGCACGCCCCCCACCCTCGTGGGCAGGGTGTGGCCCCCTGGTGAACTTCTTGCGCTCAGTATTTATTATATATTCTGAAATTGACTTCCGTGATGTTTCAGGACTTTTGGAGCTGTGAAAAATAGGTCTCTAATATTTGCTCCTTTTCCAGCCCAGAATCCCAGCTGCCGGCATTCTCCCTCTTTATGTAAACCTTGTAAAATAAGAGAGAATAGGCATAAGTATTGTGACATAATGTGTAATAACGGCCCATAATGCAATAAATGTTGATATAAAAGATGATGCAAAATGGACGTATCAATGTGTTGCCTCGGTAGTCGATCAAATCAATTTATGTAAGCTGAAGATCAAGGCATTCGATGAGATTGTTATAGTGTAGCACATTTTTCACTTTCGGGTATTTTTTTATCTGTAAAAGAAGAGAACATATTAGAGCAGCTGGCTGTATAAGATTGTTGTGTCATCAAGAGGTACTAATATCATTCGCTCATACGATAGGGTTGGCTGGCTAGTGATATTTCTCTCTCTCTCTCTTTCTCTTTCCTCTCATTTACCTAGGAGTACGTGAAGATCTTGGGAATTTGTTGCCTTCCACTATGAGGCCGATGCCATATTTCGCAAAAGTATGCCACATAATACGCATCGATGTCAAATCAAAAGATTTTGGCACCGCTCTCGTGATGTGAGAGAGTTGGCACCACTGTGCACACAGACCCACATGTATAAACAAATCAATCAAACCAACTACACCAGCCTCTCACTCTCCCAAACAAGTGTTTTTATTGCCTTAGTCCTCTCTCTCTCCCACACAAGTGTTTTTTCATTGTGTGAGTTAATTTGGCACCAGAGCAAAGTAGGTGATCCAGATTGGGGCACCAGGTGAGCAATGGAGGGGCATCGATGCCAAATGCATCACAAGTGAATTTGGCACGTCTTTTGGCCTACATAGTGGAGGGCCATTATAGCCCACTTTTGTACTGCCTCTTATTTAGTATAAAATTTTGACCATAGATTTACATAAGAAAATGCCAATGCATGTCACTAAAAATTACACCATTTGAAATTATGTTCAAATACGAATCCAACGATATAGTTCTTAGTGAAATGCATTACCATTTTGTCAGTTAAATCTATGGTCAAATTTTGATACTACAAAATAGGAAGAGTAAACCAGGACAAAGGTAGTACTTGCTCTTAGGGTAACCATAGAGTTACTAGAGTAGTCTAAGTTACTTTCCACTATGACTAGCCTAGGCTACTATAGTAGTACAACAAGAAAACGATGCAGGTGATCATGTGAGAAAAAATACTAGAAACATTTCTTTCGGTGCAGTGCGTAGATGCAGTTTTGAAGACTACACTTGTCGTCGTAATTTGGGAAAATTGCGAAAAATTTAAGCTACATTGTGATTACCGTTTACTAATAGGAAAGAAGTTTCACCTCGATGAGTAGCTTCTCCGTGCACGGAAAGCATGTAAGGAATCCAACAACTTGATCCAGATCTTCACTGTGCGCATAGACTGGGTCAAGCTTGTGGGAATCATTTTCTGGAAGACGGACGTAAATACATCAAGAAGAAATTTAAAAATGTGAATTTCAAGAAGACGGAGAAGAAGATGAGTATTGTACCTGAACGATTACGGATCCAATAAAGAGTTCGGAGAATTTGGTAGACGAGTGCACCAACGCTGTCAATTTCGGCGCGTCAATGACCCTGATTTTTGTTGGACCTTCTAGATCCGATACAAGCAATCTCTCAAGGAAAGGCGCATTCTGACCATAACGTGGAACAACTGGAGTGATCTCTTTCCAATTGATGTCTTGTTGTGGGGCCAGCAAGACACATAAATCCATCGGAGATTCGTTGAGGCGATGTGGAGGCTAATGAACCCGTGGATCTGCTTAAGACGAAGGTACTCGAGCGCAGTACAGCTGTGGAGCAGGTGCTCCATAGCCTTCTTTGAGATGACAATGTCGAAGAGGTCGAGCTGCTTGAGTTGAGGGAGAAGAAGGGTGGGCGCGGCATTAATCTGGGGAAGATAGCAGGAGCTGAAGCCGGCGCGGCGCAGCGTTGGCACGAGGCCGAGCGCGGACGGCGGCAGAGAGCAACATCGTCCAGCTTCAAAGCTGGGCTCCTCGAGCTGATCTAGGGCGGGGGATAAGAACCACTCATCGAACTTGGGTTGGACCTTGCAGTTGGTACTAAACATGCGGATGTCAAGGCATCTGGCTGGCCCATGGTACGATGAAAGGATCTTGGAGACTACGGCCATGCGTTTGCAATCCCCATCGCAGAGGCAGCTGTCGACGGTGAGGTTGAGGGGGACGCGGCGCCAGAGGGGGAGCCACCGCTGGGAGAGCAGCGCGGTCCGCACGACAGATTTGGTGGGGAGGAGGCCGATGATGACGAGCAGCATGTCGCCGGGGAGGCTGCTGATGAAGTCCAGGCTCACCGGATGCAGTTTTGGCTCGAGCCGCCTCCGCTTGTTGGCTGCCTCGCCGTCCATCTCAACCGGCGGCGACGCTGGTGTACACGTGTGCTGGTATGTGTTGTGTGCTAGGTGTGCGCGAGTGCTTCCTTCTGTGCATGCCGCCGTGCAGTGGTGAATTGTGCGCAAGTGCGTCCTCCACGCGGAAGAAGTGTGTCCTCAATGCACCCTCAATTTACTAGTGTGCGGGGTGCTACCCCGAGTGGTTTCAACTTTGTTTACTTCACCGCGTGTCAGATGGGCCTCTAGTTAACTTATTTTCACCCAATGCCACATGGGCCAGCACACGAAGATACAGAACACGAGCTGACAAGGCAGCATGTGGACTGGTTGACTGGTCAACTAAACAATATACGGAGCTATATGCTGACACGGTGAGCGTATAATCCGTCGGTATAGAGTGTTCGTGTGAGAGGGGAGGCCCGTGAGAGATAGCAGAGAGAGAGAGAGAGAGAGAGAAAGAGCTACTCCCTCCATTCGATAATGTAGTTCCAACATTTTTTTAAAAGTCAAACTTATGAAACTTTGACCAAGTTTATAAAGAAATTACTTATATCTACAATACCAAAGATAAATGATAGTATGGAGTAAGTACATGTTGTGATGAATCTAATGATCTTTCCAGATGTAAATATTTTTCTCCACATATACCTGGTCAAACTTTTCTGAGGTTTGACTTTTCAAAACATCCATATGCTTATGGACGTGAGTGAGTCCCTAACTAGAGAGAGAGAGAGAGTGTGAGTGAAATAGAAAGAGTGAGTGAAAAAAGTGTGTGTGCGTGTGTGAAAGAGACATGGACAACACTCGATAAAAGTCAAGAAAAAACGTGTGTGTCTTATGCAAACATATCACACATGCATCTTTGACAACGGAAGCAAGGTGAGGAGATAGTGTGTGGTTGTTTGCAACCGAGAGAGCAAGACCCCTGGCACGTGGCCAAGAGGGTCTCACAAACAAGGGAGAGAGGTCGAGAGAGACGTACGGAGAAAATGCAGACATGGGGAGGAGAGAGTGTATGTTTGTCATAGAGAGATCCCCTGGAGATCGTGATGGGACTACATGGGTGGGAGATCAAGTGACAAGGTGTGTGCGCGATAGAAGATACCTCGAGAGATATCGAGATAGACGTATGTGTAACGCCCTCGATGCGACTATATCTCCCACGTGTCGAAGCACGACTTAGAGGCATAACCGCATTGAAAGCAATGTCGCAAGTGAGGTAATCTTCACACAACCCATGTAATACATAAGGGAAAAGGTACATAGTTAGCTTACAATCGCCACTTCGCACAATTACATGAATAAGGCATTACATCAACCAGTTACAATCAAGGCCCGACTATGGAGCCAAAATAAAAGAAGACTACCCCAAATGCTACACAGATCCTCGATCGACCCCAACTGGGCTCCACTACTGATCAACTAGAACGAAACAACACAAAGGGCGAGATCTTCATCGAGCTCCTCCTTGAGCTTGGTTGCGTCATCTGCACGGTTCGACGGCACCTGCAAGCTGGTTTTGGAAGTATCTGTGAGTCACGGGGACTCAACAATCTCACACCCTCGCGATCAAGACTATTTAAGCTTATGGGGAGGGTAAAAGGTATGAGGTGGAGCTGCAGCAAGCGACTAGCATATATGGTGGCTAAAACATACGCAAATGAGAGCGAGAAGAGAAGGCAAAGCACGGTCGAGAAACTATGATCAAGAAGTGATCCTAGAACAACCTACGTCAAGCATAACTCCAACACCGTGTTCACTTCCTGAACTCCGCCGAGAAGAGACCATCACGGTTACACACGCGGTTGGTGCATTTTAATTAAGGTAAAGTTCAGGTTTTCTACAACCGAACGTTAACAAATTCCCATCTGCCCATAACCGCGGGCACGGCTTTCGAAAGTTCAAATCCCTGCAGGGGTGTCCCAACTTAGCCCATCACAAGCTCTCACGGTCAACCAAGGATATTCCTTCTAGCGGGAAGACCCGATCAGACTCGGAATCCCGGTTACAAGACATCCTCGACAATGGTAAAACAAGTCCAGCAAGACCACCCGCTGTGCCGACAATCCCGATAGGAGCTGCACATATCTCATTCTCAGGGCACACCGGATAAGCTAAGCGTACGGGAGCCAACGTAACCCAAGTTTCCAAGGGACGGCCCCGCACGGTGCTCTGGGTTGGACCAACACTTAGACAAGCACTGGCCCGGGAGTTTAAAATAAAGATGACCCTTGGGCTGGCCGAACCCAAGGGAAAAAGAGGCTAGGTGGCGAATGGTAAAACCAAGGTTGGGCCTTGCTGGAGGAGTTTTATTCAAAGCGAACTGTCAAGGGGTTCCCATTATAACCCAACCGCGTAAGAAACGCAAAATCCGGGAACATAACACCGATATGACGGAAACTAGGGCGGCAAGAGTGGAACAAAACACCAGGCATAAGGCCGAGCCTTCCACCCTTTACCAAGTATATAGATGCATTAATTAGATAAGAGATATTGTGATATCCCAACAAGTAAACATGTTCCAATAAGGAACAACATCTCCATGTTCCAACAAGGAACAAACTTCAATCTTCACCTGCAACTAACAACGCTATAAGAGGGGCTGAGCAAACCGGCAACATAGCCAAAAAACGGTTTGCTAGGACAAGGTGGGTTAGAGGCTTGGTTCAACAATATGGGAGGCATGATAAGCAAGTGGTAGGTATCGTAGCATAGGCATAGCAAAAGAGCGAGCAACTAGCAAGCAAAGATAGAAGTGATTTCGAGGGTATGGTCATCTTGCCTGAAATCCCGCAAGGAAGAAGAACGAGTCCATGAAGAAGACAAACGGGCGTAGTCGAATGGATCCTCACAACACGACGTTATCGGAACCAACTCGAAGAAGCAACACCGGAAAGAAGCAAACAACATAGTAAACAACCACCACATAAGCATGGCACGATGCACAACCAAGTATGATGCATGTCCAGTTTAATGAAGCATGGCATGGCAAAGGGCACAAACAAAACTACAAGTTAAGTGGAGCTCAATATGCAACGAGTTGCATATTGATGGAACACCACATCAATTATTTAGTTCTCTCACGTTTAGGTGCTCAACAATATTAAATGTTGGTTAACATGACAAGAGGGGAAACATAAAGGGATTATCTATCTAAACAAGTTAAATGGGGCCGGATATAGCAAACAACAAATCCGGTAAATCCCCATATGCATTAGTAAATTAACGCAAACAACAATTTAAATCATCTTAATGTTGTTAACATGATGCGGATGACATGATCAAGTTTATGCGATTTTATTAAAAGTTGACAAGAGCAATATGAAGCATTTGTCATCGTGGTAGAAAGAAAGGGGTGCCACGACGTCGAAACGGTAATGATGCCACGGCAACATTCCGGTTCCGGTACTTGATTGAGATATCAATGCAAAGGAGAAGTGTGCGGATGCGTGCAAAAGATGGTGGGGCGCTCCCGGATTCTAGGTGTCCCACGAGTTGGTGACAAGGAAACGAGTGACAATTTGGACACGGCGCAAACACGAGCATCTCAAACATCGCAAGCATTCGTCCACGACGGTCGTCTCGACGTTATACCTTTGAAGCGTGCGTTTTCGAAGTGTATTGAGTCGACGTAGAGGAAGTAGTCATTCATGTTCGAGGAGCGGTAGTGGTACACGGTCGTCATCGAACTTGTCTTCACATCGCGCAGTCGTACACATTCCGTAGATGTTCATGTCATCGGTGTCCTGGTACTTGGGGTCTTTGGACTTTCCGGTCCCGTTCTTGCGACGGTAGTCGTTCACGTTCGTTCGGAGAGGTACTTGATGACTCCAACGTCTTCGAGGCGACGGTAGTCGTACACACGAAGGTAGTCGAACTTGATGGATCCAAGGGCTCTAGGCGTCGTGCACAGTTCGTAGACGTTCGGGTCTCCCGTAGAGGTACTAGACGCATCACGGATATGTAGTCGTACACGCACGTAGATGAACTTGGCGGGTCCTCGATGTCCTGGTACTTGGCGTTCGGTGCGGTACTTTCCGAGCAAGAGGCGAAGTCGTGGTTCGATGGTATTGACCGCAAAGGTGGTTGCAGCCACGGAAGGTCGTCGGAGAGGGAGCAGGGGCGCGAGGAGGGCCATGGTAGGCACGTGAAACGTGAGGTAGGCGAACGGGGATGGAACAAGCTGCTCGTCATTGGGGCTTGGCGAAGAGCAGCAGCAGCGGGGCTCGCTGCCGGCGTGGGGAGGCAAAACGGTGGAACAGGAGGCCGACGAGGTGTTGCGCGATGATGGCCTCGGGAGGGCCATGGCGCGGTGAAGGCAGGGAGCGTCTCAGGTTGCTGCTGCTCGCATGCTCCAGCGCGGGCGGAGCTAGCAGCGAGGAGAAGGGAGTTGGGGCGCGCCGGAGGTGGAGTGGCGCCTGGCCGGTCGTCCGGGTCGCGGAGGATGGTGGGGAGGTGCGGCACTGGGGCCTGCTGGATGGGTGCTCGAGGTGGCCGGTTGGAGAAGGAGGGCAAGGTGCCGCAAGGAGGGAGAAGGCAGGCGGACGATGATGGCAGGGGGCAAGCGAGTGAGAGGAAGAGAACGAGGGGATCGGGTCGAGGGGAGAGGGATGGCGGCGCGCGTGGGAACTAGGAGGAGGAGGTATCGAGCAGGGGTTGGGCTAGGGTTGAGTCCTTGCTGGATGCTGGCTGGGCCTCTGGGGTTAGGTGGGCCGGCCCGGACCAGTGGCTTGCGGGGATGGTGAGCGGGCTGGCGACGCGCTGCTGGGCCGCGGCAGCTGCTGCGCTAGGAGGCCAGCCCGGAAAGCCTTTCCCTTTTCATTTACTTTCTGTTTATTTGAAATAAAGAGTTACAATAAAAGAAAAAGGCCAGGGGGCTAGAAGAGGAGCTTTTCAGATATAAAAATATCCTCAATCTCCTGGAACTATGCCCTAATTGATAAAATTGGTTTGGACAATTTTTAGAGGTATAAAAAATAAAACAAGTTTGAATTAAATTCAAACATGGGCCATTTTTTAAACCTAACCAAAACAACTCAGAAAAGATGAGATTAGGCTGAGAGGTAAGTGGCATGGTCCAAAAATTATAGGAAAAGAAAGAACATTAAATTGGTGCAGGGAATAGAATACCACAATTAAAATGGATTAATGAGGAAGGAGAAGAAGATGACCAAGCATGGTTGTGGGTGGAGAAGAAGATGAAGTTGAGAAAGAGACAATGCAGGGGTTGATGCACTGTGCAAAGAGACTCCGGTTTAGGCAAGAGGGAAAACGAAGAACAGGGTTGGTCTTCGAACGGTCAACAAAAGCAAGGGGGAATGTGCCAGCTACAATCGGATGCAAGTTTTAAAAACAATTACGACAACGAGTGCCGACGCAATGCAAATGATGACATGATGCAATGCACAAATGCAAAGATGAATGCAACAGACAAAACAAATCACATGACGAAACTCGGAAACCCTGTAAGGCATCTGAAGCTCCGGTCTTGGGGCCTTACAACACTCCACCACTACGAGAGGATCTCGACCCGAGATCCAGGATGGCACCGGAGGGAAAACGGAAGAGAAAGAGAAGAGGTAAGACTAAGTTGCTTCTTTGAAAAACGAGTGAAACCAAAGAACCTTGCGAGGTTGAAAAAATTCGAGAAAAGAATACAAGGAAGGTGAACAAAGTTGAAAACACTCCGTTAGAAAAGAGGGACAAGGAACATTGCGAAAAACCCTGAGGTTGAAGGGCAAGATATATATTGAAACCACTCCGGTTAAAACAAGATAGAGAAGGAATAAGAATGATATAATTTGGACAGCATTCCGGCTGTAAATGGAAGGAATTGAACATGAATTTGACAAGATGAGGGGATACTTGAGGAAAACAACAATACACTGCCTCCAGAACTATTGAAAGAATGACACAATGGGTAAGAATGATTTCAGGCGGCACTCCGTTTGAGAAGGGAGGCAAAACTTGACAGGATGGGAAGAACTCAAAAAGCAGGCACGACACTCCGGTTAAAAGGATAAGGACGAAAAGAACACGATCCTGACAAAACAAGAAGATGGGTTGCAGAGAGGAACATCACAATGCCTCCGGAACGAAGGGAAACAAGATCTTGAGAGAGCATGGTTACAACAAATGCTTGAACGGAGTTGTTGGAAACCAACAATGAAAAGAATAAGCTTGATATGGTCTTATGGAATACATCTCAAATTATGAGGTGACCACCTGCCACTCACGGGAAAAGAATTGGATTGATATGAACGAGTAGACGAGAAACTTATTTCACCAGGAGGATAAATGAAGAACTTGGGTCATATATTATCACCATCAATAGTGTTAATCCTTAGGGAAAGCTTTAGGTGAAATATAACCCCAGATAATTCCAATGACGAGATTGATGGATTTAAAATACCTCATTCTTAACAACATGTGAATCATGAAACATGAACTCAAATTATCAAGAATGACATAATACCACCTCCAATGATACAGTTGAAAGAATTGCACTCCGGATAGCAAGATGAAGATAACTTGATCTCCTCTGAAAATAATCTTGATGAACGTTTCAAGAACGGATTAAGTCATTGATGAACCAGCATGTAGAACCTTCGTGCAGAACTCCGGTAACAAAAAGATGATCAAAACGGAATGAAGGAGAAGTTGAAAACACAAGGTGAATCCTTGCAATGATTTGATGGATCTTTGGAATGATAATTGAAATAACTTTGAGCTCCGGAAAAGAAAGATGGACAACTTGAATCGAGAATTTGATGAACCTCCGGAATAAGGAATTAATCACTTGAGTGAAACAAGGGTAAGAATTATCTTATGCGTATCCTTCACCAATTAAATTGATGACAAACAATGGATTTGGCATACTACTTACTCTCTTAGAAAGGATTAAGATAGATATTGCGCAAACTTGAAGAGGTCTTCAACGATCCACCGGAAGGATTGAGATAACGAATAAAACTGTATGATAACGAAGGAGAAGAACTCTTGAACAAAACACCGTAAGAATTGAAAAAGAATGAATAAAACAAGAAGAAACACCGGGAAGGATTAGCAAATAAACGAACATGCTTGAGAGAATTTAGATCCATGAGAACAAAGAGATTACGAGCTGATTAGAGAATATTGAATGATGCACCGGTAAGATTGAGAGAAATAGAGCTGAAAGCTGAGAATGAATAGGTATTCTGAAATGATGGGCTTCGGAGAATCAAACTGTAAAATACTCCTAAATTACTCCGGATAGGTGAAAAAATTCTCACCATCCAAAAACAACTATGAGAGGATGGCAACAAGCTAGAATGACGAGTCTTGAAGAGACAAGAACAAGATTGGGAGAAAAATCTTCTTCGGTCTTCACATGATGAGAAACACCACTAAATTGTTGAGATACTCCGGGATGAAAAATGGAAGGTTGAGCCAACGATGAAAAGAATGTGAAAGATCTTGGAGAAACCTTCTGACTGATGAAAATTCATTCTTACGTCACACTTCGAAAAGAAATTTGGATAGCTCTGGGAAAATAAGAAGAGTCAGGTAAGATCCCAGGAAAAGACCTGTGGGTTAGGGCCCACTCAAAAGAAACACCGTTGAACGATTTAAAATAGAGGTTGCACCGGTTGAATTAAATGACTTGAATGAGAATACATCCTCGAAAGAGCTTGAACGAATGTAGAGTGGAAACACGAATCTTCGAGATATCTTGAACACTCCGGAAGAATTTAATATCGAGAAATGAAATATTATGAGGTGCACCGATATGAGAAGGCATTTGAAACAAGGAAAGGATATGATCAACAAAGTCTGAATTAGTTCCACCGGAGAAGAAAGAGAATGAATAATGATGAACTTGAGGTTCCGTTAGAATCTTCATGAGAATCACCGGATAAGAACATTGGAGGGAAAGAATGGAGAGACTTCACATCAATAAAAGGATACTTGAATAAGAAATCTTAGTCCCCGAAGAAAAAAGGGGGGTGGGTGGGGAAAAAAACAAAGACAACTTGGGGCGGATGAAACAAACACCGTTGAGAAAACTGAGATTGGATCTTGTGAAAGTTGAAAATGAACGGATCCACTTGAAGAGAGACACACCGGTTAAAAAGGATTGACATGACAGACTCGATGATCGAGAAGGATTAGTGTTCACATAGAAATATGAGAACATCGTTTAGGAAAGGTATGTAATCAACACTTGACTTCGAAGCAACTCGAATACCACAACTCAAGGCAAAACAAAAGATTGGCTTGCAGGATAAGACGGAACAAACATATGATAGAGATTTCGTCCGAAGTTTTCGTGGTGGGGCCTACACGGGCTCGATCGTACAGCACCATCATGTACAAGGCAGTGCACATGACATACGAAGCGTCCACGAGTCAGCATAGCCAAGGACTCTTTAAGACACAATGAGACCACTGTAAAACCAACCGTGGATAGGCGGACCACTAGACGTCGAACCCCAATTTCATATCATACATCTGTCGGAAAGATATCCTAGGAGCTACTTGAATTCCCACTTATAAACTCCCGAAACTTTCCGGTTATACAATCAGGTGTTGGGGATACAGGGGAAGCATAATATCTCACCCAAATCTAGCAAATCCTACATCCAGCTGTATCCATCCTTCAACACATGACCGAGAAAAACTTCGGAAATCGTCTACCTCAACCTTCGAAAAGCATCAGTTATACGAGTTATGGCAATACTCCCGAACTCCCGCCCCAGTACTGGGTGGCGTCGAGGTTATCTCACCAATGACAGCATAAAAGAGATTTTTGATGTTGGCGAAACTAAACTCAGGTATTCCAGAACTGCAACGATAAAATTGTGACGACAACACCTCGGAGCTCAACTCCCCGGGACACTGCCACAACCCCTAAATGACAGGAGGCACCAAGAACAATGTTCTCATCACAAAACCATCGGAACGATTCCAAGATACCCGCGTGATCCTAAAAAAAAATTAGTAAAAATTTGAGAAGAGAAGAGTCAAAACTCTACGTCAGGATGCCTCACCAGAGCGACGAAGGGACTGAGGAGTAAAAAGAATTCCTAAACTCTCCGATATATGATTCCTAAATGACTCAAAACATTTTTCTAGACTCAACTCGTCCACTAATTCGATCAAGCAGTGGGGGCTCCTAAGGTCGGGGAAGGCTCTGATTACCAACTTGTAATGCCCTCGATGCGACTATATCTCCCACGTGTCGAAGCACGACTTAGAGGCATAACCGCATTGAAAGTAATGTCGCAAGTGAGGTAATCTTCACACAACCCATGTAATACATAAGGGAAAAGGTACATAGTTAGCTTACAATCGCCACTTCGCACAATTACATGAATAAGGCATTACATCAACCAGTTACAATCAAGGCCCGACTACGGAGCCAAAATAAAAGAAGACTACCCCAAATGCTACACAGATCCTCGATCGACCCCAACTGGGCTCCACTACTGATCAACTAGAACGAAACAACACAAAGGGCAAGATCTTCATCGAGCTCCTCCTTGAGCTTGGTTGCTTCATCTGCACGGTTCGACGGCACCTGCAAGCTGGTTTTGGAAGTATCTGTGAGTCACGGGGACTCAACAATCTCACACCCTCGCGATCAAGACTATTTAAGCTTATGGGGAGGGTAAAAGGTATGAGGTGGAGCTGCAACAAGCGACTAGCATATATGGTGGCTAAAACATACGCAAATGAGAGCGAGAAGAGAAGGCAAAGCACGGTCGAGAAACTATGATCAAGAAGTGATCCTAGAACAACCTACGTCAAGCATAACTCCAACACCGTGTTCACTTCCTGAACTCCGCCGAGAAGAGACCATCACGGTTACACACGCGGTTGGTGCATTTTAATTAAGGTAAAGTTCAGGTTTTCTACAACCGAACGTTAACAAATTCCCATCTGCCCATAACCGCGGGCACGGCTTTCGAAAGTTCAAATCCCTGCAGGGGTGTCCCAACTTAGCCCATCACAAGCTCTCACGGTCAACCAAGGATATTCCTTCTAGCGGGAAGACCCGATCAGACTCGGAATCCCGGTTACAAGACATCCTCGACAATGGTAAAACAAGTCCAGCAAGACCACCCGCTATGCCGACAATCCCGATAGGAGCTGCACATATCTCGTTCTCAGGGCACACCGGATAAGCTAAGCGTACGGGAGCCAACGTAACCCAAGTTGCCAAGGGACGGCCCCGCACGGTGCTCTGGGTTGGACCAACACTTAGACAAGCACTGGCCCGGGAGTTTAAAATAAAGATGACCCTTGGGCTGGCCGAACCCAAGGGAAAAAGAGGCTAGGTGGCGAATGGTAAAACCAAGGTTGGGCCTTGCTGGAGGAGTTTTATTCAAAGCGAACTGTTGGTTAACATGACAAGAGGGGAAATATAAAGGGATTATCTATATAAACAAGTTAAATGGGGCCGGATATAGCAAACAAAAAATTCGGTAAATCCCCATATGCATTAGTAAATTAACGCAAACAACAATTTAAATCATCTTAATGTTGTTAACATGATGCGGATGACATGATCAAGTTTATGCGATTTTATTAAAAGTTGACAAGAGCAATATGAAGCATTTGTCATCGTGGTAGAAAGAAAGGGGTGCCACGACGTCGAAACGGTAATGATGCCATGGCAACATTCCAGTTCTGGTACTTGATTGAGATATCGACGCAAAGGAGAAGTGTGCGGATGCATGCAAAAGATGGTGGGGCGCTCCCGGATTCCGGGTGTCCCACGAGTTGGCGACAAGGAAACGAGTGACAATTTGGACACGGCGCAAACACGAGCATCTCAAACATCGCAAGCATTCGTCCATGACGGTCGTCTCGACGTTATACCTTTGAAGCGTGCGTTTTCGAAGTGTATCGAGTCGGCGTAGAGGAAGTAGTCGTTCATGTTCGAGGAGCGGTAGTGGTACACGGTTGTCATCGAACTTGGCTTCACATCGCGTAGTCGTCCACATTCCATAGATGTTCATGTCATCGGTGTCCTGATACTTGGGGTCTTCGGACTTTCCGGTCCCGTTCTTGCGACGGTAGTCGTTCATGTTCGTTCGGAGAGGTACTTGATGACTCCAATGTCTTCGAGGCGACGGTAGTCGTACACACGAAGGTAGTCGAACTTGATGGATCCAAGGGCTCCGGGCGTCGTGCACAATTCGTAGACGTTCGGGTCTCCCGTAGAGTTACTAGACGCATCACGAATATGTAGTCGTACACGCACGTAGATGAACTTGGCGGGTCCTCGATGTCCTGGTACTTTGGCGTTCGGTGTGGTACTTTCGGAGCAAGAGGCGAAGTCGTGGTTCGATGGTATTGACCGCAAAGGTGATTGCAGCCACGGAAGGTCGTCGGAGAGGGAGCAGGGGCGCGAGGAGGGCCATGGTAGGCACGTGAAACGCGAGGCAGGCGAACGGGGATGGAACAAGCTGCTCATCATTGGGGCTTGGCGAAGAGCAGCAGCAGCGGGGCTCGCTGCCGGCGTGGGGAGGCAAAACGGCGGAATAGGAGGCCGACGAGGTGTTGCGCAATGATGGCCTTGGGAGGGCCATGGCGCGGTGAAGGCAGGGAGCGTCTCAGGCTGCTGCTGCTCGCGTGCTCCAGCGCGGGCGGAGCTAGCAGCGAGGAGAAGGGAGCTGGGGCGCGCCGGAGGTGGAGTGGCGCCTGGCCGGTCGTCCGGGTTGCGGAGGATGGTGGGGAGGCGCGGCACTGGGGCCTGCTGCATGGGTGCTCGAGGTGGCCGGTTGGAGAAGGAGGGCAAGGTGCCGCAAGGAGGGAGAAGGTAGGCGGATGATGATGGCGGGGGGCGAGCGAGTGAGAGGAAGAGAACGAGGGGATCGGGTCGAGGGGAGAGGGATGGCGGCACGTGTGGGAACTAGGAGGAGGAGGTATCGAGCAGGGGTTGGGCTAGGGTTGAGTCCTTGCTGGATGCTGGCTGGGCCTCTGGGGTTAGGTGGGCCGGCCCGGACCAATGGCTTGCGGGGATGGTGAGCGGGCTGGGGACGCGCTGCTGGGCCGCGGCAGCTGCTGCGCTAGGAGGCCAGCCCGGAAAGCCTTTCCCTTTTCATTTACTTTCTGTTTATTTGAAATAAACAGTTACAATAAAATAAAAAGGCCAGGGGGCTAGAAGAGGAGCTTTTCAAATATAAAAATATCCTCAATCTCCTGGAACTATGCCCTAATTGATAAAATTGGTTTGGACAATTTTTAGAGGTATAAAAAATAAAACAAGTTTGAATTAAATTCAAACTTGGGCCATTTTTTAAACCTAACCAAAACAACTCAGAAAAGATGAGATTAGGCCGAGAGGTAAGCGGCATGGTCCAAAAATTATAGGAAAAGAAAG
The DNA here is from genome assembly GCF_003073215.2 of Triticum urartu. Taxonomy (NCBI): domain Eukaryota; kingdom Viridiplantae; phylum Streptophyta; class Magnoliopsida; order Poales; family Poaceae; genus Triticum; species Triticum urartu. The sequence continues at coordinate 367,162,968 of NC_053024.1, forward strand.
AACATTAAATTGGTGCAGGGAATAGAATACCACAATTAAAATGGATTAATGAAGAAGGAGAAGAAGATGACCAAACACGGTTGTGGGTGGAGAAGAAGATGAAGTTGAGAAAGAGACAATGCAGGGGTTGACGCACTGTGCAAAGAGACTCCGGTTTAAGCAAGAGTGAAAACGAAGAACAGGGTTGGTCTTCGAACGGTCAACAAAAGCAAGGGGGAACGCGACAGCTACGAGCGGATGCAAGTTTTAAAAACAATTACGGCAACGAGTGCCGATGCAATGCACAAATGCAAAGATGAATGCAACAGACAAAACAAATCACATGACGAAACTCGGAAACCCTGTAAGGCATCTGAAGCTCCGGTCTTGGGGCGTTACAGTATGGATGGAAGGAGACAATACGTGTGTTCCTAATGGCTAGTGAGAGATAATCATCCTGTGAAGCTCTGCTGTATCGGAGTTAGTGGGACGTCATCGAGCTGAATGTGTGCTGAACTCGGAGGTGCCGTACATTCGGTACTTGGATCGGTCGTATCATGAAGACGTACGACTACATCAACCGCGTTTTCTTAACGCTTCCGCTTACGGTCTACGAGGGTACGTGGACGATATTATCCTGTCTCGTTGCTATGCATCACCATGATCTTGTGTGTGCGTAGGATTTTTTTTGAAATTACTATGTTCCCCAACATCTGCCTAGTTTTAGGTAAAACCACAAAACTCCGATTGCGATGGCAGTGCGAGCACAAACGAGTAGCAAGGATGAAGCATTTGGGATATTCGAGATATCGGAAATGGTTATATAGGGACAACTGTATGCATCAAGGCTCCCTATCCCCGACGGATTCTGGGTCGTGTGGGAAGGACCACCCTATCGCCCACACTCACCTGGCGACGGTTCCAAATGTCATCGCGGAAAGGGGTTAAAAACTGTTTGTATAGCACCTTGATGTACTAGTGATAGGTTCTATAAAGTATGCCATGTTGTGTACCAGACCTATTTTGTGCCTTGCCATGAGTTTGGCAAGGGGGTACTGATCCAGGAGTGGACCACTGGACATCGGTCAAAATGATCCTTAGGTACCTGAAAAGGACTAAGGAAATGTTTATCGATTATGGAGGTGATAAAGAGTTCATCATAAAGGGTTACATCGATGCAAGCTTTAACACCAAACCAGATGACTCTGAGTCTCAATCTGGATATGTATTGAATGTGGGAGCAATTAGCTAGAGTAGCTCCATGCAGAGCATTGTGGACATAGAAATTTGCAAAATACATACAGATGTGAATGTGGCAGACCCGTTGACTAAACCTCTCTCACAAGTAAAACATGATCACACATCAATACTCTTCGAGTGTTAATCACATGGCGATGTGAACTAGATTATTGACTCTAGTAAACTCTTTGGGTGTTAGTCACATGGTGATGTGAACTATGGGTATTAATCACATGGCGATGTGAACTAGATTATTTACTCTAGTGCAAGTGGGAGACTGATGGAAATATGCCCTAGAGGCAATAATAAAATGGTTATTATTATATTTCCTTATTCACGATAAAGGTTTATTATTCATGCTAGAATTGTATTGATTGGAAACTTAAATACATGTGTGAATACATAAACAAATATTGTGTCCCTAGTAAGCCTCTACTAGACTAGCTCATTGATCAAAGATGGTAGGTTTCCTAACCATAGACATGTGTTGTCATTTGATAACGAGATCACATCATTATGAGAATGATGCGATTGACAAGACCCATCCGTTAGCTTAGCATAATGATTGTTCAGTTTTATTGCTATTACTTACATATTCCTTCGACTATGAGATTATGCAACTCCTGAATACCAAAGGAATGCCTTGTGTGCTATCAAACATCACAACATAACTGGGTGATCATAAAGATTCCACTACTGCAGGATGCTGCTAACGCGACACTGTGATTAGAGACCCTTCGAGAAACTGTGTGCGATGCAATAATCGCAAACGGTGGTGTATGAAAACCGTCAAAAAAGGTCGGTGACTCCTAGGTAATCGGCCCCGACGCATTGGGTATGACTCCTAGGTCGGTGATGAACTCCTTCATCTAGATTGCTTCATGCGCTGCCTCCGAGGCTGCCATGTACTCCGCTTCACATGTAGATCCCACCACGACGCTTTGCTTGCAACTGCACCAGCTTACTGCCCCACCATTCAAAATATACACGTATCCGGTTTGTGACTTAGAGTCCTCCAAATCTGTGTCGAAGCTAACGTCGACGTAACCCTTTACGACGAGCTCCTCGTCACCTCCATATACGAGAAACATATCCTTAGTCCTTTTCAGGTACTTCAGGATGTTCTTGACCGCTGTCCAGTGTTCCATGCCGGGATTACTTTGGTACCTTCCTACCAAACTTATGGCAAGGTTTACATCAGGTCTGGTACACAGCATTGCATACATGATAGACCCTATGGCTGAGGCATAGGGGACGACACTCATCTTTTCTCTATCTTCTGCCGTGGTCGGACATTGAGCTGAGCTCAATTTCACACCTTGCAACACAGGCAAGAACCCCTTCTTGGACTGATCCATATTGAACTTCTTCAATATCTTATCAAGGTATGTGCTTTGTGAAAGACCTATGAGGCGTCTCGATCTATCTCTATAGATCTTGATGCCTAATATGTAAGCAGCTTCTCCAAGGTCCTTCATTGAAAAACACTTATTCAAGTAGGCCTTAATACTGTCCAAAAGTTCTATATCATTTCCCATCAAAAGTATGTCATCCACATATAATATGAGAAATGCTACAGAGCTCCCACTCACTTTCTTGTAAACGCGGGCTTCTCCATAAGTCTGCATAAACCCAAACGCTTTGATCATTTCATTAAAGCGAATGTTCCAACTCCGACATGCTTGCACCAACCCATAGATGGAGCGCTGGAGCTTGCATACCTTGTTAGCATTCTTAGGATCGACAAAACCTTCCGGCTGCATCATATACAATTCTTCCTTAAGAAAGCCGTTAAGGAATGCCGTTTTGACGTCCATTTGCCATATCTCATAATCATAGTATGCGGCAATTGCTAACATGATTCGGACGGACTTCAGCTTCGCTACGGGTGAGAAGGTCTCATCGTAGTCAACCCCTTGAACTTGTCGATAACCCTTAGCGACAAGTCGAGCCTTATAGATGGTAACATTACCATCTGCGTCCGTCTTCTTCTTAAAAATCCATTTATTCTCTATCGCTCGCCAATCATCGGGCAAGTCTGTCAAAGTCCATACTTTGTTTTCATACATGGATCCTATCTCAGATTGCATGGCTTCAAGCCATTTGTTGGAATCTGGGCCCGCCATTGCTTCTTCATAGTTCAAAGATTCACCATTGTCTAACAACATGATTTCCAGGACAGGGTTGCCATACCATTCTGGTGTGGAACGTGTCCTTGTGGACCTTCGAAGTTTAGTAGCAACTTGATCTGAAGTACCTTGATCATTATCATTAACTTCCTCTCTAGTCGGTGCAGGCACCACAGGAACATCTTCCTGAGCTGCGCTACTTTCTGGTTCAAGAGGCAGTACTTCATCGAGTTCTACTTTCCTCCCACTTACTTCTCTCGAGAGAAACTCTTTCTCCAGAAAGGACCCGTTCTTGGCAACAAAGATCTTGCCTTCGGATCTGAGGTAGAAGGTATACCCAATGGTTTCCTTGGGGTATCCTATGAAGACACATTTTTCCGACTTGGGTTCGAGCTTTTCAGGTTGAAGTTTCTTGACATAAGCATCACATCCCCAAACTTTTAGAAACGACAGCTTAGGTTTCTTCCCAAACCATAATTCATATGGTGTCATCTCAACGGATTTAGACGGTGCCCTATTTAAAGTGAATGTAGTTGTCTCTAGAGCGTATCCCCAAAATGATAGCGGTAAATCAGTGAGTGACATCATAGATCGCACCATATCCAACAGAGTGCGATTACGATGTTCGGACACACCATTACGCTGAGGTGTTCCAGGCGGCGTGAGTTGTGAAATGATTCCACATTTCCTTAAGTGCGTACCAAATTCGTGACTTAAATATTCTCCTCCACGATCTGATCGTAAGAATTTTATCTTTCGGTCACGTTGATTCTCTACCTCATTCTGAAATTACTTGAACTTTTCAAAGGTCTCAGACTTGTGTTTCATCAAATAGACATACCCATATCTACTTAAGTCATCAGTGAGAGTGAGAACATAACAATAGCCACCGCGAGCCTCAACGCTCATTGGACCGCACACATCAGTATGTATAATCTCCAATAAGTTGGTTGCTCGCTCCATTGTTCCGGAGAACGGAGTCTTTGTCATTTTACCCATGAGGCATGGTTCACACGTGTCAAATGATTCGAAATCAAGAGACTCCAAAAGTCCATCTGTATGGAGCTTCTCCATGCGTTTGACACCGATGTGACCAAGGCGGCAGTGCCACAGATATGTGGGACTATCATTATCAATCTTACATCTTTTGGTATTCACACTATGAATATGTGTAACATCACGTTCGAGATTCATTAAGAATAAACCATTGACCAGTGGGGCATGACCATAAAACAGATCTCTCATATAAATAGAACAACCATTATTCTCGGATTTAAATGAGTAGCCATCTCGTATTAAACGAGATCCAGATACAATGTTCATGCTCAAAGCTGGCACTAAATAACAATTATTGAGGTTTAAAACTAATCCCGTAGGTAAATGTAGAGGTAGCGTGCCGACGGCGATCACATCGACCTTGGAACCATTCCCGACGCGCATCGTCACCTCGTCCTTCGCCAGTCTCCGCTTATTCCGCAGCTCCTGTTTTGAGTTACAAATATGAGCAACCGCACCGTATCAAATACCCAGTAGCTACTACGAGTACTGGTAAGGTACACATCAATTACATGTATATCACATATAACTTTAGTGTTGCCGGCCTTCTTGTCCGCTAAGTATTTGGGGCAGTTCCGCTTCCAGTGTCCCTTTCCCTTGCAATAGAAGCACTCAGTCTCAGGTTTGGATCCATTCTTTGGTTTCTTCCCGGCAACTGATTTACCGGGCGCGGCAACTCCCTTGCTGTCCTTCTTGAAGTTCTTCTTACCCTTGCCTTTCTTGAAACTAGTGGTTTTATTGACCATCAACACTTGATGTTCCTTTTCGATTTCCACATCCGCTGATTTCAGCATTGAAAATACTTCAGGAATAGTTTTCACCATCCCCTGCATATTGTAGTTCATCACAAAGCTCTTGTAGCTAGGTGGGAGCGACTGGAGGATTCTGACCGCCTCGTCCGGGAGGTTAATGTTCAGCTGGGACAAGCGGTTGTGCAACCCATACATTTTGAGTATGTGCTCACTGACAGAACTATTTTCCTCCATCTTACAACTGTAGAACTTGCCGGGTACTTCATATCTCTCGACCCGGGCATGAGCTTGGAAAACCATTTTTAGCTCTTCGAACATCTCATATGCTCCGTGTTGCTCAAAACGCTTTTGGAGCCCCGGTTCTAAGCTGTAAAGCATGCCGGACTAAACGAGGGAGTAATCATCAACACGCGACTGCCAAGCGTTCATAACGTCTTGGTTCTCTGGGATGGGTGCTTCACCTAGCGGTGCTTCTAGGACATATGCTTTCCTGGCAGCTATGAGGATGATCCTCAGGTTCCGGACCCAGTCCGTATAGTTGCTGCCATTATCTTTCAGCTTGGTTTTCTCTAGGAACGCGTTCAAGTTGAGGTTGACATGAGCGTTGGCCATTTGATCTACAAGACATTTTGCAAAGGTTTTTTAGACTAAGTTCATGATAATTAAGCTCATCTAACCAAATTATTTAATGAACTCCCACTCAGACAGACATCCCTCTAGTCATCTAAGTGATACATGATCCGAGTCAACTAGGTCGTGTCTGATCATCACGTGAGACGGACTAGTCATCATCGGTGAACATCTTCATGTTGATCGTATCCACTATACGACTCATGTTTGACCTTTCGGTCTTCCGTGTTTCGAGGCCATGTCTGTACATGCTAGGCTCGTCAAGTTAACCTAGGTGTATTGCGTGTGTAAATCTGGCTTACACCCGTTGTATGTGAACGTTAGAACCTATCACACCGGATCATCACGTGGTGCTTCGGAACAACGGACCTTAGCAACGGTGCACAGTTAGGGGGAACACAATTCTTGATATTTTAATGAGGGATCATCTTATTTATGCTACCGTCGTTCTAAGAAAATAAGATGTAACCATGACAAACATCACATGCAAATCATAAAGTGACATGATATGGCCAATATCATCTTGCGCCTTTGATCTCCATCTTCGAGGCGCGGCATGAACACCATCGTCACCGGCACGACACCATGATCTCCATCATCGTGTCTTCATGAAGTTGCCTCGCCAACTATTACTTCTACTACTATGGCTAAAGGTTAGCAATAAAGTAAAGTAATTACATGGCGTTTTCAGTGACACGCAGGTCATAAATAAATTAAGACAACTCCTATGGCTCCTGCCGGTTGTCATACTCATCGACATGCAAGTCGTGATTCCTATTACAAGAACATGATCAATCTCATACATCACATATATCATTCATCACATCCTTTTGGCCATATCACATCACATAGCATACCCTGCAAAAACAAGTTAGACGTCCTCTAATTGTTGTTGCATGTTTTACGTGGCTGCTATGGGTTTCTAGCAAGAACGTTTCTTAACTACGCAAAACCACAAGGTGATATGCCAATTGCTATTTACCCTTCATAAGGACCCTTTTCATCGAATCCGATCCAACTAAAGTGGGAGAGAGACACCCGCCAGCCACCTTATGCATCAAGTGCATGTCGGTCAGTGGAACCAGTCTCACGTAAGCGTACATGTAAGGTCGGTCCGGGCCGCTTCATCCCACAATGCCGCCGGATCAAGATAAGACTAGTAACGGTAAGCAAATTGAACAAATCATCGCCCACAACGTCTTTGTGTTCTACTCGTGCATAGAAACTACGCATAGACCTAGCTTATGATGCCACTGTTGGGGAACATAGCAGAATTTTAAAATTTTCTACGCATCACCAAGATCAACCTATGGAGTCATCTAGCAATGAGAGAGAGGGAGTGCATCTTCATACCCTTGAAGATCGCTAAGCGGAAGCGTTCAAGAGAACGGGCTTGATGGAGTCGTACTCGTCGTGATCCAAATCACCGATGACCAAGCGCCGAACGGACGGCACCTCCGCGTTCAACACACGTGCGGTTGGGAGAAACGTCTCCTCCTTCATGATCCAGCAAGGGGAGAGGAGAGGTTGATGGAGATCCAGCATCACGACGGCGTGGTGGTGGAAGCAGCGGGATCTCGGCAGGGCTTCGCCAAGCACCAACGAGAGGGAGAGGTGTCACGGAGGGAGAGGGAGGTGCCAGGGACTTGGGTGCGGCTGCCCTCCCTCCCCCCCACTATATATAGGGCCCCTAGGGGGGCGCCGGCCCTAGGAGATCCAATCTCCAAGGGGGGCGGCGGCCAAGGGGGGGGGACTTGCCCCCCAAGTCAGGTGGGGCACCCACCACCCCTAGGGTTTCCAACCCTAGGCGCAGGGGAGGCCCATGGGGGGTGCACCAGCCCACCAGGGGCTGGTTCCCCTCCTACTTCAGCCCATGGGGCCCTCCGGAATAGGTGGCCCCACCCGGTGGACCCCCGGGACCCTTCCGGTGGTCCCGGTACAATACCGATTACCCCCGAAACTTTCCCGATGGCCGAAACTGGACTTCCTATATATAAATCTTTACCTCTGGACCATTCCGGAACTCCTCGTGACGTCCGGGATCTCATCCGGGACTCCAAACAACTTTCGGGTTACCGCATACTAATATCTCTACAACCCTGGCGTCACCGAACCTTAAGTGTGTAGACCCTACGGGTTTGGGAGACACGCAGACATGACCGAGACGACTCTCCGGTCAATAACCAACAGCGGGATCTGGATACCCATGTTGGCTCCCACATGTTCCACGATGATCTCATCGGATGAACCATGATGTCGAGGATTCAATCAATCCCGTATACAATTCCCTTTGTCAATCGGTACGTTACTTGCCCGAGATTCGATCATCGGTATCCCAATACCTCGTTCAATCTTGTTACCGGCATGTCACTTTACTCGTACCGTAATGCATGATCCCGTGACCAAACACTTGGTCACATTGAGCTCATTATGATGATGCATTACCGAGTGGGCCCAGAGATACCTCTCCGTCATACGGAGTGACAAATCCCAGTCTCGATCCGTGTCAACCCAACAGATACTTTCGGGGATACCTGTAGTATACCTTTATAGTCACCCAGTTATGTTGTGACGTTTGGTACACCCAAAGCACTCCTACGGCATCCGGGAGTTACACGATTTCATGGTCTAAGGAAATGATACTTGACATTGGAAAAGCTCTAGCAAACGAACTACACGATCTTGTGCTATGCTTAGGATTGGGTCTTGTCCATCACATCATTCTCCTAATGATGTGATCCCGTTATCAATGACATCCAATGTCCATAGTCAGGAAACCATTACTATCTATTGATCAACGAGCTAGTTAACTAGAGGCTCACTAGGGACATGTTATGGTCTATGTATTCACACATGTATTATGATTTCCGGATAACACAATTATAGCATGAATAATAGACAATTATCATGAACAAGGAAATATAATAATAATCATTTTATTATTGCCTCTAGGGCATATTTCCAACACAGAAGAACATGTTTCCTATATAAAAAAAACAACACTATACGAAGAGTAAATAGCATTAGTGAGTTCTAGTACCTATATTGCAAAAGTTCATTGACAAAAAAAATCAGTACAGTATGGTGCTTCAGTTCACTGATGCCATTTGCTTCATAGTTTCTCTGTTGTTTCAACTTTTATTTTACCCTTTTTGTCTGTAAATTCTGCATCTTTTTTGTTTACAGATTATAGACTATACACATGATACTTTTACTGGGACCAGAGTATTACTTCTAGGCAAGTTCAAAATAAAACCCGCCACTCCTCATTCTGTGAATGTGTGTGTGTGTGTGTCATGGCATCTTGTCTCTGTGTTGCATCATGTAGGATCCAAAAGGTGAAAAGATCCCTGCAGATCTCTGCAGTCTCTCAAGTTTATTTCATTTTGATTCATCCAGGAAGCAGGACAAGCACCACAAAAGGGCTCTCCCTCCCTTGGCTCCTTGCATTCCCTTCTCCTTGCAGACCAGGCCGGGCGCTGGGCCAACCACTTCGTCTGTCTACCTCCTTCCCCGGTGAGCCCATGCTCTTCTGCTCTTGACACTTTGAGCCGCCTGCAATTCTTTTCTCTATTCGAAAATTCCCAAAGCATCAGTACTTTGTATCAGGATACACCATGTTATTTCTGCAAATTTCCATTATGCTTGTATGTCCAAAATATGTACATTTACTACTTTTGATTTGTTGTAGTGCAGAGAAGCTACCCTGTTGCGGGCTGACCTGGAGGCGGCTCCTCCATGTTGACACAATTGCACGAGCAACGTGCTACTGACCACGCAAGCTTCCTCAAGGAGCTCGTGCCCAACGATACTGAAAGGAAAAACTGCTCCAGTTTTGAACTTCTTATCCAGTCATGCTATTACTTAGTGAAAAATGGAAAGAAAGTGTATTGCAATTGATCTCTCTTAGACCCTGTCAATCCTCTATTTATCCTTTGTTTGCTTGTTTTTTGGCCTGTAATTCAAGAACTTTGACCTTCATAATTCGGTTTTTGGTTAATTTGTTATGCCCAGTAGAAACCATTAAATCTGAAGAGGCTTCTAATAGCAAGAAAATGTCCAGTCGGTGTGGTGTATATGTCATTCATGTATGAAAATTGTCGGTGTTGTGTATATGTTATTCATGTACATGTATTATATGTGTGAAAAAATTTATGTATATGATGAGATGATTGCTACTTCTTCAAAGAAGGTATAGTACATGATAGCTTGATGTGCATACAAGAATAAAAAATAGTTTGAATCAAAAATATTGACCAGTACGAATTAAAAACAATGATCAGTTTGAAAAAAAAGATGGTTAGGTTTTGGTATTCTGTGACGTTGACGTTCAAGAGTTAACGTCCAAGAAAACGTCCAAGTTCTGCAACTGATCCGTCCAGATGGGACAAGGAGGTCAGTCCAGCAGGCGCATCTCAAGTGTCATGTCAGTGCGCCGCCCACCCGTCGCCATGCCTCTCCACCGCATGTCGTGTCGTGCCGCCTTGCCATCAACCACCGTTGTGGCTCAGCCCTGTAGTGCTTCCACGATCACCACACGAGCTTCCTTCTATTGTTGTTCTCGCACTGCTCTCCTCAATATTGGCATTGCAAAAACACAGCAAGTTCACAATTAAAAAAATTGTAAGTTCAACATGACGTCCCAGATAAGTTTGAGAAAAAAGCTTAAACAAAATGAAACCTAATGAAAACTCAAATGGTAAAAGTTCAAGTTGCAAAACAAGAGAAGTCCAAAACATCTTGCAAGAAAATTGAGTTAAAAAACCAAACACACGAAATTATTTCCTTTGTCCTCGCCCTGCTCTCCTAAATATTGGCATTGCAAAAACACAGCAAGTTCACAATTAAAAAAGTTGTAAGTTCAACACAACGTCCCAGATAAGTTTGAGAAAAAAACTCAAACAAAATGAAACCCAATGAAAAATCAAATGGTAAAAGTTCAAGTCACAAAACAAGAGAAGTCCAAAACATCTTTCAAGAAAATTGAGTTAAAAAACATACACACGAAATTATTTCCTTTTGAAAAAATATCGTTCAGTTCGATGATATAAACCATGCAAGTTCGGGGACTATGACACCCAAAAAACAGAGTGAAGTCTAGTATGTGAAAACATGCTCAGTACAAAACCATACGAACATCAGTGCAAGTACTCTTTTCTCGGAACCATTCAAAATTACTCTGAAAAATACCTCAGTACAAACACACACCTAGATGAGTACGAGTACTCTTTTTTTCGGACAGAAAAACAGCACAATGAGTCTCACCATATTTCAAAATTACTATTAAAAGATGGGAGAAAGTACAAAATTATAAAGACATCCGTTTAAAGTATTATTTTTTTGGAACCATTCAAAACTACTCTGTGAAAAATACCTGAGTACAAACATAGACATAGATCAGTACGAGTACTCTATTTTTCAGACACGAAAAAACAACACATGGGTTTCACCTTATTCAAAATTAGTTTTAAACGGTTTCGAAGTAGAGAAAACGTTCAACATGACTAAGCTTCGCATTTTCGATAGCTATCCAACGATATATTATTTGCCCCATTTCGACAAACTTTAAAAAAACGCGTTCAAAACCAATTTTAACCGTATTTGAATTCGTATTTAAATCGTAAAGAATTAGAAAAAACTTTCTATACGCAAAAGTTGTGCATTTTCCATAGCTTTCCAACGCCATATCATTTGCGTCAATCCAACAAACCGTTTGCAAAAAACAGTGAAAAAACATTTCGCCCAGAATTTCACCGTTTTCAAATTACTTTTAAATCATATAGAATTTGAAAAAATAGTAGATATATGGAAGATGCAGATTTTCACAAGCTTTCCAATGCCATCTCATTTGCTCAATTCCGACAAACCATTTGAAAATTAAGTCGAAAATACGATTCGCGTTTTCGGTTTTGAAAAAAACGGGCTTTTCAAAACTGCTCTTAAATCATATTTTTTTGCAAAAACAAATTATAATATTGTAATGTGGATGTCAAGAGCTTTCCAATGATATATTACACGCCCCATTTCGACAAAAAAAATTTGCAAAAAAATTGAACTAAAGAAGATGATTTGTAACAGCAACAGAAAGCATCAGTTCAACCGCTCGAATTTCATCAGTTCAACCGCTTGAATTCATCAGTTCAAGTAGGGTAACAGAATAATATTCTATTACGCGTAACAGAATAGCCCAGATGTATATACACACACACACACATTACAAGCGAGCACTAATCAAGCCCTCTCAGACCACTAGTGTTTTCAACCCTTGGATCTGCTGTTCTGTATGCTCTTGGCCATTGGATGCACCTCCTTCATGACTGTTGGCAGCGCTACACGCAGTGGCCGATGCTCCGGTAACAAAATCAACGATCTATTGTTATTTGGGCCAGCTGGGCACTGGGTGCGACCATGTGCAAGTCATTTACAAAGCATTGAGGATTGCAGCGAACCGTCACTTTTGATTGAAATCATGTACCCGGTGATTGAGGAAGGATGTCAATGTTGTTAGACTTTAATGGTGGGTGATTGCAGGTCATTTACACGCATTTACCCGATAATTGTGCTCTTTCTTAATCCATGTGTGTCCATATAGTTCCCCTCTGCCCCGTTCTTCCCTTCCCTACCCTTTAGTCACTTCGGCATGCCGCTACTCATCTTCTCCGCTCCTTGCTCTCCCAGTTTTTCTGCCTCAAATCTGAAACTCATCTTTATTGATCCTATTGTTTCTAATCTCTGGATGCAGATGCTCTGATTTGTGATGGATGCGAGCTCATCTTCCCTGGTGGATATGCGGAGAAGCAGCGACCATGGTGGGTGTGAGGCCGCAGCGGCAGCGGTGGTGGTGACTTGCCCGATGGAGTTGACGAGAGGCGACAACGAGGGTGGGGCTCAAGCGATGGCGGCGGCGAATGCTCCCGCGTGAGGAGCTTCTCCACTACCCTTGTCGCCATCTCGTGGCAGGTCCGATCAATTTTGACGCCCATCTTGTGCAGATCCATCTATATTGAACTGGCATCATCATGTTGTTCCTTATTGCCTGTGAGTCTGTGACTGCTCCAATATTATAATTGATGGTACAAGGTGTCTTGTATAGGATTGCTGCCAATGGTTCACATTCTAGAGCAGACGCATGAAGAACTAGAATTATCTACCTGCTCTTTGTATTCTATAATTATATATCTATCAAAAAGAACTATAATTGTTAGTGCATCCAAAGATTGATACATGTTCTCTGATTGTTTTAAAACAAAAGGAATTAGAACTGGATATAGTGGACTATTGCACATCTAAATATTCATGGCTTGTAAATTCCAACTTACACCTTCCTCTCTACTGCTTTCAAATTAGATCTTCAGGTTAATACTAATTAAGGTAATTTAAGTCTGCTAGCAAAAGTTGGATAATTTGAGGTGCACAGGAGCTACCCTTTTGATATTCTGTTGCATTTGTTTTTGTTCCATGGTGTCACTAAATTCTAATCATGCAATTCTTTAGGCTACAAAAGGAGAATCTTTAGTGTGCCGGTGAACATGAAGAGGAATTAACGTGTTGCAATAAGGTGTTATCATAGGTACAAGGATGGACCAAATTAGCTCAAAAAATTACTAATATTTATACATCGCATGCCCATATTAAAATAATATATCATCTCTACATATATTTGTATCAATCCCCACATTAGAGTTCAAAAATATATGGGCGCAGCAACGCGCACCATGAATGATCTAGTACACACTTATAAGGACATGCTTGCATAACCAAATTAAACATCCACTTACATAGGTGGCTACTACAACCATGGCATTTGCACACACCAAAGTAAATTATTACATGCATAATTACATAGGTGGCTACTACACACATGACATTTCCACACACCAATAAAGTAAACTATATATTACATGCATGATTAACTAGCATAAACGATCATTTGATCATCATCTACTTCTTGTGACGCTTGCTCTGCTTGTGGCTCGATCCGGGCTCGTCGATTTTGGTAACGAGGCACTTCCTCATGTCAACGATTCGCTTGTGCATCTCGTAGCATGTGTGCACGCTCTTGGCCGCGAACCTGAGGTGAGGTTCATCCAGTTGCCGCATCCAGGCCCCGTGCCAGGATACGGGACTTGTTCTCCGGGCATCCTGCTTCATCTTTTCGTAGTAGGGTCGATGATGGCCGAGGCGAGTTCGACCAGGGAGTCCTTCTTCGTGCTGCCCCAGACCCTGTAGTGGTCACGGATTTTGACAAGGTTCTTGCAGGCTAAGCCCATAACACTGAGCACTTTTACATCATTGGTGGTTTCCACCATGGCAGCTTGTAGTCAGTGTTGTTGACAAACCTGTTGAAACGGTCGCAAGGCTCTATGGCCATGCAGTGGTGGTAGATGATGATATGATGGAGCACGCACAACTGGGCGACGGCAACCTTCTGATCTATGCTGGGACGACCATCGGTGTACTAGAGGTCGATGCTGACCACCTTGTACTTGTCTCCAGCAAGCAACTGCTCAACGCTGTTGATGTAGTCGTCCACCATGGCCGGGTCGATGGTGTACACCACCAAGAGATCCGTCTCCCTCGCGTGGGTTTCCACTCTATGCTCGCCGAACTCCATTGGAGCGCCGCTGGACATCCCCTCTCTATGTGTTGTCGTGGGTGTGCTTGTTGTGTTATGGGGCGCGATCGAAAGGTTGAAGAGACTAAGGTTATAATGACCGCGGGAATTAAAGGGGAAGCCGGACGGCTAGGAATATCGGTAGGCCCTGATGGCAGTTCTAATTTGCAACGTGTAACTCCATCGTGCCACACATAACTGCATCACGTGGCAACGCGCGCGGTGCAACCGCATGCATATGGGGCCCCGACGTGATCGTGTGCACGCCCAACCGCTAGCAGAACGCGCGCGGAGGGACGCAAGCAGAGCGCTCTGCGGTCGTGTCAACGGCGATCAACCATCTCTACTCTTATAAAAGACCGAGTTGGTGATGATGGTGTGCCTACCATCGTGTAATATAGACTGTCCGATCTATACTTGATGGATAGAAAGCAAATTATGACAATTTTGCAGAAAGATACCCGCACCTCTCCCCACACTTGGAGATAAGGAATTCTCTCATTCATCCTTTTCTCTCACAAGATAAACTACTCATACAAATGTATCTTGATGTTCCGTGCAACGCACTAGCATCTTGCTAGTATATATATGCGTATAGCAGTTGAACGTGCAAGGAAAAGCTGTCCACAAGCCAAGCGCGCCAATGGACGCGAGCAGAGCGTGCCAACGGATGCGACAGAGCGCACCGCAGCGCCTAACGGCAAGCAGAGCTTGCCGAGGGACGCGAGCAGAGGATGACACACTTGTCGTGGAATTGTCACGTCAGATGTCCTAGTGTGAGGACTTAGTCGTCAGGCCAACGCATCTATGTGGTAGCTTGCGAGGGGTTGAGCGGAATCGAGAAACGCAACACAAGACAAGGATTTAGACAGCTTCGGGCCCCGGGAAACATCATCCGGTAATAACTCTACATGCTGTTTGTGGCTAGGTCTTATTATCGTCACGAGGGAGTAGCCGTAAACCGGCTCTCCCAGTTATGTCTAACCCTTAAGATTCTTCTGCCCCCCTTTGGGGTGCCCTGCCCCTCCTTATATATGTTTGAAGGGGCTACATGTAGATTCCAACTCAGATTAAGACTTAAACTATCTTGACTTCTCTTCATGGGCTTCTTAACCTCTTGGGATTCTTAACGTCTCGGGCCTCTTAACATCTCGGGCTTGTTAACCCCAGGAGACCCTGTCTGCTGGGTTATGACTGTCTGTCGGGTTATGATTGTCTGCCGGGTTATGACTGTCAACCAGGTTATGATCTGACTTAACACCTGTCGGGTTATCATCTGACTTAACACCTGCCGGGTTATCATCTGTCGGATCCCGTTGGTGCAGAATGTTGCCAGGTTATGGCACAAACAAACGCTGGTGCTGAATGTTGCCAGCTCGTGCTCCATACCTGCAGTATAAACATAATTTTCCTGCGTACAAAATATACAGCAAGCCGGAGTAGTTGTTTGTCGAAATAAATCAACATGTACTTAACCAAAATATATATAGGATAAATATCACCTGATTTTATTTAAGTGACAGCTCCGTGCGCAGACCCTGTCTCTAGGTCCACTTGTCCATTAAAATATTTGGCCATGATGCAAAGCCTCATTAATTCCTTGTGATAGCATCTGTTGCATTCTCCATCGTTTCAGTTTTAATATAAAACCATGCAATGCCCCACCACTTTCCTTTCTGCAGACAACAACCAGCAATTTTCAGGCATGCAGGGGCACAGCCGGAGGCAAAGAGTGGTGGTGGGTGACGCCCATAGTTTAACACGAGCGCACGGCGACCCTGTCGAGCCGAGCCACATCGGAGGCGGACAACATCTTCAGCGTTCTGAAGGCGGACGGTGGCTCACGCGAAACGACAGGGCGACTCAATGACGGCGGTTCAACACTAAGGCCAGCGACTTGGGGTGGAGTTGCACGGGGGCGGCTCGCCCGCGGCAGGTCATAGCTGTGGATGAGGCGGAAGCAGCGGCTCGGCGCGCGATCCGGCAGTGAGGCGGAGACGGTGACTGTGGCAAGGCCTTTCCGAGGATGCGGATCGGCAGAGGTTGGTATGACCGTGACAAGCTCGGAGTTCTGGCAGCTGGCTGCAGATGGCGTCTTCAGGAGAAGGCGGCCCCAGGCGCATCAGGGGAGGCAAACCGGCAAGGAAAAAATGGCTTGCAAATGGAGGCGATGGTGGCTCGGCAAACCCGCGGCCACGATGGTGACTTTGATACAGCAGCTCAAGGCCTGGGGAGAAGCTTGACGGCAGCCGCGGGGGAGGGGAAACTGTAGCGGCAAACCGGTGGGGCCAGCAGAGGTGACTTGAGGTCGCGACAGAGGAGGCCGAAGCGGTTCGGTGAAGCGAAGCTGCGGCCATACAGCGGAGGCTGGTGTTTTGGCAGTGCCCGGTGGTTTCGAGGCGTCGTAGCTGCAATAATGGAGAAGAGCCAGCAAGACGGCTCGGCAACGGTCTGTGGTAGAAGAGGAGGTTGGGACAAGGCCGGCGATTTGTCAGGGCCAAGATGGCGGCTCAGCAGCGCGCGGGAGTAGCGGGAGGTGCTCATCGGCGTGAGAGATAGCGGCGACGCAGGCGAACTGGGAGGATGAAAGGATGTGCCGCAGCACTGCAGATGACGTGTGATGCCGGCGGTGATTCAAACTGGGGTGGCTCGAGGGGGAGCGCAGCAGAGGCGGGGGCGATTCGGAGTCAGTTCGGGGTCGCGGCAACGCACAGTAGAAGCGGAGGCTGCTATTTGGAGCGGAGGTACAACAATGGAGGTGGCGGCCCGAGGTGGACCGACGAGGTGATGATGGTGAGCCAGTTATGGCGGCTTGGAGCGAAGTACGTCGGCGGCCAGCGACTCGAGCCAATAACAGCAGCTCAGCATGAGACAACAGTGACTTGGCCAGATCGAGACAGAGGCGGGGTGGTGGGAGAGAGCCGGCCATGGCGGTTTGGAGGTGCTAGTTCGGAGCAGTGGCCGTGGCGGGTCGACATATCAGGTCCAGCGCTCGATGTGAAATTAGCGGCTCGGCGATTCAAGGGGAGGCCGTGAGGGCGGCTCGGGGTGTGGCCGTTTGAGGCATCCAGCCGAGGCAAGGCAGCAATTTAAGGAGGCCCGGTGACGAGTTAACCAAGAGGAAACCATGGCAAATGTGGCCCAAGGCGAAGACGAGCCCAGTCCGACGAGGGTGGTCCGAGGCAGCCCGAGGTGGAGTTTAACCCGGAGCAGAGGGGCAGGGCGGCGCCGGTTGTGGTTGAACGGCGGTCGGAGGTGGGTTTAACAAGTCCAGTTGACAGTCGATAATCCGTTCCCAGGTTGTGGCCGGCTTAAGGCGAATCCGTATAGGCAACGACGGACGCTCGTGACTCGATGACAGAGGTTTAGCAGATTCAGCAACTCCAGGAGGCGGGGCCCAATGGCGACTCAGATGTGCATGGGCGACTCGGATGTTGTTCGGAGTGTAGAGTCGGTCCAGACTGCAAGAGATTCGGAACTGGTTTGAGGCCGTGGCAGCGACTTGGCCGTAGAGGTAGGGCGGGTCAGCGCGAAGCTGGATGGCTTGGAGTAGTAATTTGGCACAGAGGGGCCTGGCGACTTTCAACCAGGGAAGGCCGGATCGTGGGCGGCGGCTCACGGATGAAACTGGCGACTTGGAGGCCGACCACGGAAACGCAACGACCCGGGCTGCTCAAGGCGGGTAGTAGCGGCTTGAAGCAGGACGGCCAAGGCGGCTCAACCGCGGTGAAGACCAGGCGGCGACTCGTTCGTGGAGTCGTCGGAGCACCCATCCATCTCTGTGTCGTGACTCTTTTTGACTTGACCTCGTCTTCTCTGGTTTGGAGTTGAAACAGTAACGATGCAAGCACACGTGATGGCAGCGATTAAGTGGACACATCCTTTTTTAGGAAGATTTGTTGATCTCGGCGACTCAAAATCCACCAAATAAGTCACAAGATGGTGGCGTAACCCTAATCTGTTGAATCTTCTTCATCCAATGTATTGCAAACTTCTCGATCCCTAGGGAAGATCCCTCCAAGAACTCAACACCACCGTGTGCGGGCCCCATGATGGGCGCCAACTGTCGTGGAATTGTCACGTCAGATGTCCTAGTGTGAGGAATTAGTCGTGAGGCCAATGCATCTATGTGGTAGCTTGCGAGGGGTTGAGCGGAATCAAGAAACTCAACACAAGACAAGGATTTAGACAGCTTCGGGCCCCGGGAAACATCATCCGGTAACAACCCTACATGTTGTTTGTGGCTAGGTCTTATTATCATCACGAGGGAGCCGACGTAAACCGGCTCTCCCAGTTGTGTCTAACCCTTAAGATTCTTCTCCCCCCTTTGGGGTGCCCTGCCCCTCCTTATATATTTTGAAGGGGCGGGCTACATGTAGAGTCCAACTCGGATTAAGACTTAAACTATCTTGACTTCTCTTCATGGGCTTCTTAACCTCATGGGCTTCTTAACATCTCGGGCCTCTTAACGTCTCGGGCTTGTTAACCCCAAGTGACCCTATCTGCTGGGTTATGACTGTCTGCCAGGTTATGATTGTCTGCCAGGTTATGACTGTCAACCGGGTTATGATCTGACTTAACACCTGTCGGGTTATCATCTGACTTAACACCTGCCGGGTTATCATCTGACTTAACACCTGTCGGGTTATCATCTGACTTAACACCTGCCGAGTTATCATCTGACTTAACAACTGCCGGGTTATCATCTGACTTAACACATGTCGGGTTATCATCTGCCGGATTACCATCTGTCTTAACCATCTGCCTTAACTGTCTGTCTTAACTCTCTGCCGGTTTACCAAGTCCCAGCCGGGTTATAACTCCGGCCGGGTCATACCACGGGGTATATCCCCGACAACAGTGATACGTGGCAAATAAGACGAACTGTGCGAGCGATGTCGGAGACATCAAGCATGAATCAGATTAGAGTTGCGTGTGCGATACATGGCATACAGTTGATCCATCCGAGCTGTTTGTGATGGAATAAGCCATGCGTGTTGTGGGTAAACGCTTGCTGGTATATAACCTTAAGTTTAACCAAAACAGTGTTAATGCATGTTACAAAAATTATATAGCTGGAAACTATGTTCAAATACGACTCCAACAATATAATCTTTGGCGACATGCATTCGTATTTTATTAGTTAAATCCTACTTATAAACCAGGATGGGGGTATAGTAGGTAATTAAATCGCAAACATTTTTTTATTAAACGTGTCCTCTCGCACGTCTTGTCACCCCGCTGCCGTAGACGGCTTACAGCGCAAGCTTGCGCAGCGTGCGGGGGCGTTCTTTTGGCCAAACGGTGGCGCCAATGAATCGTCGGTGAGCCTGTTCCCACACAACCTCGCAAGTTCCCGCACAAGCTTCCCGCCCGACTCGGTGAAATCCCTCAAAATCGCAATGCTTACCGGCCTGCTATAAAAACCCTCACGGTCGGTGAGTCCTGCGTCACATTTTCCCCTCCCTCCCTGTAGCCTATCTCGTCTTCTTCTCCCACAATCGCCAATGGCACCTGTCCATCGTCGTCGCTCAGCCACTTTGCCGTCATCAGAGGACAGCTCCAGCTGGGAGGCTACACCGCGGTGACGGTGCAGTCCCCGGCGTAGTGTAGTGTGCGTGGCATCCCTATTGAATGTGCGCGGAACACCCACCACACGCTCCGCCGTTGTTGCCCATCGGCAGTTGTTGCCGGCCGCCGTTGCCGCCACACCACCGTCGAAAGCCAGGGCCATCTCCCGCTCCGCCATCGTGGCCCGAAGGTGGGAGGTGGCCGTCGTGGCCGCCATCCCACTGCCGGCCACCGTGGCCATCACCTGCTCCGCCATCGCAGCCCGAAGGCGGGAGGTGGTGGTCGTGGCCGCCAACCCATCGTCGGCTGCCGTGGCCGCCAGCCCACTGTTGACCACCAGGATTATCACCCGCTCCGCCACCGCGCCCGAAGGCGGGAGGCGAAGGTGGAGGCCCGCATGTGCATCAGCGACCTTGCGCGCTACATCGAGTTCCTGCGAGAGGAGGAGGAGGAGCGCCTCGTCGAGCATGCAAAGAGCATTACCGCAGCCGTGGCCGTAGCACGCGCGGACACAGAGGCGAGGAATCAGGAGATCTATGAGCAGTCCGTCCGCTTCGAGAAGGATCGTCTGGAGCAGTAGTGGGCATTCGAGCTGGCGAGCGTCGCTGAACGTGCAGCAGCGGCAGGCACCATATTGCATTTGTCCAGCTCGTCAGTAGGCTCCTCCTCCTCCTCTACCTCTTACCAAGGGGGTGAGCGCGCTCGGTAGAGGGGGGCTGACGGAAGTAGCACAAAGCCCCTCCGTGGTAGTAGTAGTATTTAGGGACTATTTTGTTCAGTTCATCTGACTATAGATGTGTGGTCGAACTGTACAACGTACTTAAAATTAGCTAGTATATATAGTTGAACTAGCTATTTCAGTACATGGTTGGCAACAATTGGGGAGAAGTTTGGTTGGTTCAGCTGTCGAGTTGAGCTGTTTGTATAAATTAAGAATGACTGCTTAATCTATGAATGAAATCTATGCTTAATTACTGAATTTTAGTTACAAAAATTAGATAGTGCTAATGATTTCTAGCTGCATATTTTGACAAATCGCAGTGTTACAAGGATTGACAAATGGCAATGTTACTAGATCAACAAATGTAAATCTTTCCAGTTTGACAAATGGCAATATACCCAATAATTGTTTGTACGTGGTTGCACACTGGTCATCCAAAACAACTGTTTGCATTGAAGGGATGCACAAACCCAGCGCTGCTCTCACTTTGCATACGGGTGTTCTATCTAAAACGTTTGCGATCAAGAGCTGCACAAATCCTTCTCGGCACATTTTCCCTTGTCTCCCTGGGGAAGCTGTCGGTTTGCATGCGGGCGTTCTAACTAAAACGTTTGCGATGTGTGTTTTATATTTAAAAACCGAATTAAACTAGGAAAACAGAATTAAACCTGGGGAAGCTGACAATTTTTTTACCATGGCATGTTGATGCCGCTCCATGATAGCATGCCAAGTTTCATGAATTTCAGATGAGTTTTAGATTTACTAGAATTTAAAAATCAGATATCTCAATGTTTGCGGCCGAGTGACGGTGGTAGGGTGTTTGAAATTCATTCTCATTTCTTGCATGGGACCTAAGCATGCACCCAAGGACACATATTTGATTTTTCAACCAGTTTATATGCACTGGAGAATGTGCATGTAGTTCAAATTTGAATTATGCACATAAAATGCCTGGAAAATCTAGTTAATGTATAAAAATGTCCAAACGAACCCCAAAAATTCCAAAATTGAACACAACACTCTTGTTGTTCTATGTTGATAGTCGAAAAATTTGAAAGCAATAAGAGGCAACGGATATCATTTCGTCCCCAAAGGTGGCACGTTCCTACCGAAACCATCACGCTTGTTGTGAGAAGCTTATACCCAAACCTGCCCCAAATGGGACAAAAATTTTACCACGGCATGTTGATGTCGCTCCATGATAGCATGCCAAGTTTCATGAATTTCAGACGAGTTTTGGATTTACTAGAATTTAAAAACCAGGTATCTCAATATGTGCGGCCAAGTGACGGTGGCAGGGTGTTTGAAATTCATTCCCATTTCTTGGATGGGACCTAAGCATGCAACCAAGTACACATATTTGATTTTTCAACCAGTTTATATGCACTGGAGCATGTGTATGTAGTTCAGATTTGAATTATGCGCATATAATGCCTAGAAAACCCAGTTAATGTATAAAAATGTCCAAACGAACCCTGAATAATTCCAATTTTTTTGACGACACACCTATAGTTGCATGTTCACTGCAGATAAAAGTTCTAGCAATTGAAACACCATCCATGGCCGCTGTGACCCCATTATGTAATTCAAATCAAGATGAAAAATCAAGTAGATCCCCCACAGTTTATTATAACCAACCATGTGAGATGAAGCACAAAATATCTTCGGACCATGTCTGAATAAGGGACCGTGTCTGATGACACTTTGCGTGCCAGTTTTTTGGCTGAAGTGATTCCAAATTTTTGGCTTCCCAGGAAATATCTACCTCCCCACCCCCTCCCTCTTACCAAAAGCCACAATTCCCCTGTTTCCGCCTTCCTTTCCAAGTTGAAACCTTCACTCCTTGCTTGCAGCGCCACTGCCTCCTCGCCGGCGACCCTCCTTCATGCTGCTCGGCCTCGCCTATCCAGGTAGGTAATCCACACCTGACCCCCATCCTCCTCCTTCCACATCCCACATGCCCCGACCATCGGCGCGAGAGCGACACTTTCCACCCAAATCACCGACCCCTCCACCAAATAAGCGTCAGCCTAAGCCATGGTGCATGCAGTATAGCCAGGACCTCAAGGAGCATTTGGCAGCGGAGAAGCAAATCGCGGCCGCACGCGCGGATGAGGTCGCGATGGCTTCTATTCGTGCCGACCCCCAGATCTTGAAGGAGCACCTTGCCACTTGCTAGCTACGCCGGTTAAGCATGCTCGGTTTACCCGTTGCGTGTGCTGCTCCTGCCTTTCCTTCACAAATTCTAGTGAATTGTGCTATCTAATTTTACCATGCAATCTGTTGCTCTAGTGTATATGTTCTATATGTCGTGCAGTGTGGTGCTCACTTATTAATTGTTTTGTTAATTAGTTGTCGTCTTCAGTTAACTATTTGGTTTAATTCTGCAAATGTGATGTTCAATTCTTCAGGCTACAATTTTGTATTGTCTTCCATGTGAGAAATAAATCGAATTTATCTTTACAAAATACATGAGAAACGAATACAATTGCTATATTTCCAAGTTGTCAAGCATGCTTGGTTTGGTTATACATTGTGCAATGTGGTGCTCAGTTAACGTTTGAGTCATTTGTGTTGTGGTGTTTAGTTAAATGTTTGATCAATTCTGCAATGCGATGTTCAATAGTTGTGGGAGCATTCTGTTATTGTATACCATGTGAGGAATAGATTGAATTTGGTTTTAGTAAATACATGAGAAACAAATACAATTGCTACAATTGGTTGTAGTTAACTGTTTGGTTAAATGTCTGATCTTCTATTAGGAGTATGTTATATTATGCAATGTGGTTCTTAGTTAATGTTGGTTCATTTGTTGTGGTGTTTAGTTAACTGCTTGGTTCAATTCTGTAATGCGATGTCCAATTGTCGTGGGTAGAATTTTGTATTGTTGTGCATGTGAGGAATAAATCGAATTTGGCTGCACTTAATACATGAGAAACATATACAAGTGCTATATTTCCTAGTTCTTAATCATGCTTGGTTTGGATAAATGGGTTTTCCATGTGGCTTGAATTAATCTGATGAATCTGCAATGTGCTTATTTTTTATCAACATATTTTACTGATAGCATGCGAACCCTTACTTAGCCTGATGACTAACTACCTTATATGTGTTGCAGGGAAACAATGGGAAGCACTAAGGTCTACAATCGAGGTTAGCGCGTGCATGATCCGTTGTCTAATAGCACATTATTTTGCAATTGCAGGAACCATTCTAATATTTAGGTTTTTAACAATTTGGTCTTGCACATGTAGGTCCTCCTGTCAGAGGTTTTGACCCATTGTTCGACCCTTTTTGCATATGGGGAAATGAGTTGTCCATGAATATCAGTCAAGTCAAGAAACTCAGAAAGATTGTTAGGGTAAAGAAATTAGCGACAAAAAAACAACAAGATCTTTGTCTGCACAATGAAGAAGACATCAATTCACTACAGGATGGTACTAACTATTATACCTTGCCTTTTTTATTCCTTTGCCCCATTTCCAATATAGAGAAGATATTTATGCACATCCTTGTTTTCAGGCCTTTCCAAAGCAGTTCACTGGTGATTACCTCTCAAACCACCTATATGGTCAGGAGGCGAGGAAGGTATTCATACAACACCCACGGTTCAATATTGAAGTGTTTCTGAAGAGGACGAAGGATGGACGGCCAATCATCCACAGGCATTGGCCTAAAGTTACAAAGACCTTCAACATCAATGAAGGCTAAATATTCGCCTTCTGCTTCAACAGTTTTCCAGATGAGATACATCTGTCTATGTACCGTCTATGATGCTAATTTCGAAAGGTTGTAGATGTTGCATGTGAAACTTGGTCCTGGTGTAGTTCTGTAATGGGGTAGCTGAGTGCTGAAGCTATATGATGTTGTACTTTGATGTATTTCAATTATGAAAATGAAATATATTGTGTGCTTAATATGAAATGTCAATTAGATTAATAAATGGATTGTGAATAATAGGATAATTAGCCTGCTAATGGCGAATTAGCCTGCTAATTGGGTTTTGCTATTGCGAACGGTTGTTGAAAAAATACCATGGGCGATGACCTCAGGCAACGCACACAGTTTCTAGGAATAAACCGTGTTGGATCAATGAACAATCACACATGACTTTTTCTTGAGAACTATTTGTGTTAGGCCACCTTGCGCAAATGTTTACCACATAAAAACCGTGTGTGATGGAGAGCCTTTGCCACACAGTTTGTTCTACGGACCATGTGTGATACATTCAATAACGCAAATGATTTAACGGGAAAAAATGTTTATGATGTACCTATGAATGGAAACTTTTTCCTTGGAGCGACTGTGTGGGATGTACATACGAACGGAAACATTTGGTGGGGACTGACTGTGTGGGGTGTACTTGCGACCGGTCGCACACCATCTCATTTTGCCGAGCGTGCGTGCCAGGAGGGCATATCCCCGACGGTTTCTGGGTCGTGTGGGAAGGACCCCCCCTATCGCCCACACTCACTTGGCCACGGTTCCAAATGTCATAGCGGAAAGGGGTTGAAAACCGTTTGTTTAGAAGCTCGTTGTATGATACATCTCCGTCGTATCTATAATTTTTGATTGTTCCATGCCAATATTCTACAACTTTCATATACTCTTGGCAACTTTTTATACTATTTTTGGGACTAACATATTGATCTAGTGCCCAGTGCCAGTTCCTGTTTGTTGCATGTTTTTGGTTTCGCACAATATCCATATCAAACGGAGTCCAAACGGGATAAAAGCTGACGGAGATTTTTTGGAATATATATGATTTTCGGGAAGAAAAATCCACACGAGAGGGTGCCCGAGGGAGGCACGAGGCAGGGGGCGCGCCACACTCCCTGGGCGCACCCCTGACCCTCGTGGCAACCCCGTAAGGCGGTTGGTACCCTTCTTTCGCCGCACGAAAGCTAATATCTGGATAGAGATCGTGTTAAAATTTCAGCCCAATCGGAGTTACGGATCTCCGGGAATATAAGAAACGGTGAAGGGGCAAAATCTGAGAACGCAGAAACAGAGAGAGACAGAGAGACAGATCCAATCTCAGAGGGGCTCTCGCCCCTCCCACGCCATGGAGGCCAAGGACCAGAGGGGAAACCCTTCTCCCATCTAGGGAGGAGGTCAAGGAAGAAGAAGACGAAGGGGCCCCCTCTCCCCTTCTCTTCCGGTGGCGCCGGAACGCTGCCGTGGCCATCATCATCACCGCAATCTTCACCAACAACTTCACCGCCATCATCACCAACTCTTCCCCCCTCTATGCAAAGGTGTAACCTCTCTCTTACCCGCTGTAATCTCTACTTAAACATGGTGCTCAACGCTATATACTATTTCCCAATGATGTATGGCTATCCTATGATGTTTGAGTAGATCCGTTTTGTCCTATGGGCTATTTGATGATCAAGATTGGTTTGAGTTGCATGTTTTATTATTGGTGCTGTCCTATGGTGCTCTCCGTGTCTGTAGGGTGTTGCAATACGTTCATGATTCGCTTATAGTGGGTTGCGTGAGTGACTAAAACACAAACCCGAGTAAGGGGGTTGTTGCGTATGGGATAAAGAGGACTTGATGATTTAATGCTATGGTTGGGTTTTACCTTAATGATCTTTAGTAGTTGTGGATGCTTGCTAGAGTTCCAATCATAAGTGCATATGATCCAAGTAGAGAAAGTATGTTAGCTTATGCCTCTCCCTCATATAAAATTGCAATAATGATTACCGGTCTAGTTATCGATTGCCTAGGGACAAATAACTTTCTCATAACAAAAAGTTGTTTACTAAAACTAACTTAGTTGTGTCTTTACCTAAACAGCCCCTACTTTTTATTTACATGATCTTTATTATCTTGCAAACCTATCCAACAACACCTACAAAGTACTTCTAGTTTCATACTTGTTCTAGGTAAAGCGAACATCAAGCGTGCGTAGAGTTGTATCGGTGGTCGATAGAACTTGAGGGAATATTTGTTCTGCCTTTAGCTCCTCGTTGGGTTCGACACTCTTACTTATCGAAAACTATTGCGATCCCCTATACTTGTGGGTTATCAAGACCTTTTTCTGGCGCCGTTGTCGGGGAGTCATAGCACGGGGTGAATATTCTCGTGTGTGCTTGTTTGCTTTATCACTAAGTAATTTTTATTTGCTGTTTTTAGTTGTTTTCTATCTTTAGTTATGGGTAGGAAACGCAAAATACCAAAAAAAAATAGTTGTACGTACTGAACCAATGGTTGAAGAACCACTCAAAATCTATCACACTCCTGAAGCTTATTACTTGGATCATCTTCGATCCCTATGTGCTCGTGCTGAAACCCCAACTAGCTTAGTTGAGGGCAAATCTTTAGATGAGCATGCTTGTTATGTGTGACACCGTATATCTGAAAAAGGGAAACTTTTACTAGGTCAAATTCATCGTTTGCAATGCTATGCTTGGAATTTATGTGAAATCTATGATTTTACTGCTTGTTCTGAAAACCCTAAGAAACACCTTCCCTATCAATGTGAGTTTAGTGATAATGGAATCGTATCTTCGTATGCTAAGGGTGTTTATAATTACTATGATGTTCAACAAATTTAAGAATTTGTTGCTTTTAAGGGTGCTTACGAAATTGCTTCTTTGATTGAAAAGTACGATGCTACTCTTTACAAATCTGAAATTTTTTGCCATACTTAAATATTGCTATGATAATTATGCTTCTAATGCCCATGTTGAACCATATATTGAGGACTACTCCGCTGTCCAAGAAGAGACTAATATTTTGCAGGAGTGTATGGAAGAAGAAATTGATGAAACTGTGAGCTCATTGGATGAAAAAGATGATGAGGAGAGCGAAGAACAAAAGGAGGAAGAGCGGATTAGCTACCCGTGCCCACCTTCTAATGAGAGTAACTCTTCAACTCATACATTGTTTAATTTCCCTTCGTGCTTACCGAAGGATGATTGCTATGATGATTGTCATGATCCCGTTGATTCTCTTGAAATATCCCTTTTTGATGATGCTTGCTATGCTTGTGGCCAAGATGCCAATATGAATTATGCTTATGGAGATGAACTTGCTATAGTTCCTTATGTTAAACATGAAATTGTTGCTATTGCACCCACGCATGAGAGTCCTATTATCTTTTTGAATTCTCCCAACTACACTATATCGGAGAAGTTTAACCTTATTAAGGATTATATTGATGGGTTGCATTTTACTATTACACATGATGATTTTGATAGATATAATATGCATGTGCTTGCTGCTCCTACTTGCAATTATTATGAGAGAGGAACTATATCTCCACCTCTCTATGTTTCCAACATGGTAAAATTGCAAGAAACTATTTATACTATGCATTGGCCTTTACTATGTGTGCATGAATTGTTCTTTTATGACATGCCGATGCATAGGAAGAGAGTTAGACTTCGTCATTACATGATATATGTTACCTTGTGCTCACCACTAAATTACAAATCATTGTTGATTCAAATTGGCTTTGATATACCTTGGGATCCGGGTGGATTCACTACTTGAGCACTATATGCCTAGCTTAATGGCTTTAAAGAAAGCGCTGCCAGGGAGACAACCCAGAAGTTTTAGAGAGTCATTTATTTTTGTTTAGTGCTTTTATATAGTTTAAAAGAATAAAGAGGGGAACCCGAAACTTTTCAAGAAGAAAAGTGAAAGTGAGAAAGACAAGCATTGTTGAAGTGGGAGCTAGACTTGAACTTTGTTCATGCTCACGGAAACTTTGTGAATCTTGATTACAGAAAATTTTCAACAAAAATAATTATCCCCTTGTAAAATTCGATTGTATTATAAAAATAATGTGCCAAGGTTTGCCTTTAGGATGTTTACCTTGCTTGTTGGTTTGTACGGTGCAGGACAGAAACTTTGGCTGTAGTGCGCGATTTTACATTTTTAACTGGAACGTCAAATGGTTCTGATTAATTTTGCAATGTCTTTCTATACAAATTGTTTATTTTTCCTAATTTTGGAAGAATTTTTCAAGTATCAGAAGTATGGTGAATGTTCAGATTGTTAGAGACTGTTCTGTTTTAGAGAGATTCTGTTTTTGATGCATAGTTTGGTTATTTTGATGAAACTAACGATTTATATCAGTGGATTAAGCCATGGAAAAGTTATATTATAGTAGACACAATGAAAAAACAAAATATTAATTGGTTTGCAACAGTACTTAGAGTAGTGATTTGCTTTATTATACTAACGGATCTTACCGAGTTTTCTGTTGAAGTTTTGTGTGGATGAAGTGTTCAATGATCGAGAAGGTCTCGATGTGAGAAGAAGGAAGAGAGGCAAGAGCTCAAGCTTGGGGATGCCCGAGGCACCCCAAGTAAATATTCAAGGAGACTCAAGTGTCTAACCTTGGGGATGCCCTAGAAGGCATCCCCTCTTTCTTCAACAAGTATCGGTATGTTTTCGGATTCGTTTCGTTCATGTGATATGTGCAAATCTTGGAGCGTATTTTGCATTTAGTTTTCACTTTTCTTTTATGCACCATGCTGGTATGAGACAGTCCTTGGTTGATTTATAGAATGCTCTATGCACTTCACTTATATCTTTTGAGTATGGCTTTATAGAATGCTTCATGTGCTTCACTTATATCATTTGAAGTTTGGATTGCCTGTTTCTCTTTACATAGAAAACCGCCATCTCTAGAATGCTCTTTTGCTTCACTTATATTTGTTAGAGTGTGGGCATATCTTTTGTAGAAAGAATCAAACTCTCTTGCTTCACTTATATCTATTTAGAGAGATGACAGGAATTGGTCATTCACATGGTTAGTCATAAAATCCTACATAAAACTTGTAGATCACTGAATATGATATGTTTGATTCCTTGCAATAGTTTTGTGATATAAAGTTGGTGATATTAGAGTCATGCTAGTGGATAGTTGTGGATTAGTAGAAATACTTGTGTTGAGGTTTGTGATTCCCGTAGCATGCACGTATGGTGGACCGTTATGTGATGAAGTCGGAGCATGATTTATTTATTGATTGTCTTCCTTATGAGTGGCGGTCGGGGACGAGCGATGGTCTTTTCCTACCAATCTATCCCCCTAGGAGCATGCGCGTAGTACTTTGTTTCGATGACTAATAGATTTTTGCAATAAGTATGTGAGTTCTTTATGACTAATGTTGAGTCCATGGATTATATGCACTCTCACCCTTCCACCATTGCTAGCCTCTCTAGTACCGCGCAACTTTTGCCGGTACCATAAACCCACCATATACCTTCCTCAAAACAGCCACCATACCTACATATCATGGAATTTCCATAGCCATTCCGAGATATATTGCCATGCAACTTCCATCATCATATACATGACTTGAGCATTCATTGTCATATTGCTTTGCATGATCGTAACATAGCTAGCATGATGTTTTCATGGCTTGTCCGTTTTTATGTCATTGCTATGCTAGATCATTGCACATCCCGGTACACCGCCGGAGGCATTCATATAGAGTCATATCTTTGTTCTAGATATCGAGTTGTAATATTGAGTTGTAAATAAATAAAAATGTGATGATCATCATTATTAGAGCATTGCCCCAGTGAGGAAAGGATGATGGAGACTATGATTCCCCCACAAGTCGGGATGAGACTCTGGACTTTAAAAATAAATAAAAGAGGCCAAAGAAGCCCACCAAAAAAAGAAAAGAAAAGAAAAGAAAAAACAAAAAAATGAGAGAAAAAGACAGAAGGGGCAATGCTACTATCCTTTTACCACATTTGTGCTTTAGAATAGCACCATGTTCTTCATAGAGAGAGTCTCTTGAGTTATCACTTTCATATACTAGTGGGAATTTTCATTATAGAACTTGGCTTATATATTCCGATGATGGGCTTCCTCAAACGCCTGAGGTCTTCATGAGCAAGCAAGTTGGATGCACACCCACTTAGTTTTCAGTTTGAGCTTTCATACACTTATAGCTCTTAGTGCATCTGTTGCATGGCAATCCCTACTCACTCACATTGATATCTATTGATAGGCATCTCCATAGCACATTGATACGCCTAGTTGATGTGAGACTATCTTCTCCTTTTTGTCTTCTCCACAACCACCATTCTATTCCACCTATAGTGTTATGCCCATGGCTCACGCTTATGTATTACTTGAAAGTTGAAAAGGTTTGGGAACATCAAAAGTATGAAACAATTGCTTAGCTTGTTATCGGGGTTGTGCATGACGTGAATATTTTGTGTGGTGAAGATGGAGCATAGCTAGACTATATGATTTTGTAGGGATAACTCTCTTTGGCCATGTTATTTTGAAAATACATGATTGCTTTATTAGTAGGCTTGAAGTATTTTTTTATGTCAAATGATAGACTATTGCTTTGAATCACTCGTACCTTAATATTCATGCCATGATTAGATATGTGATCAAGATTATGCTAGGTAGCATTCCACATCAAAAATTATCTTTTTTATCATTTACCTACTCGAGGACGAGCAGGAATTAAGCCTGGGGATGCTGATACGTCTCTGTCGAGCTAGCATTGGTTTTCCCCGAAGAGGAGGGGGTGATGCAGCACAGTAGCACAAGTATTTCCCTTAGTTTTTGAGAACCAAGGTATCAATCCAGTAGGAGGTCACCCGCAAGTCCCTCGTACTTGCACAAAACGGTAGCAACTCGCAACCAACGTTTAGGGGTTGTCAATCCCTTCACGGTCACTTACGAGAGTGAGATCTGATAGAGATAATATTTTTGGTATTTTTGGTATAAAGATGCAAAGTAAAAAGTAAAAGCAAAACAAGTAAAATAAAGTAATGGAGATTGATATGATGAGAATAGACCCGGGGGCCATAGGTTTCACTAGTGGCTTCTCTCAAGAGCATAGATATTCTACGGTGGGTGAACAAATTACTGTTGAGCAATTGATAGAATTGAGCATAGTTATGAGGTTATCTAGGTATGATCATGTATATAGGCATCACGTCCGTGACAAGTAGACCGACTCCTTCCTGCATCTACTACTATTACTCCACTCATCGACCGCTATCCAGCATGCATCTAGAGTATTAAGTTAAAAACAGAGTAACGCCTTAAGCAAGATGACATGATGTAGAGGAATAAATTCATGCAATATGATAAATACCCCATCTTGTTATCCTTGATGGCAACAATACAATACGTGCCTTGCAACTCTTTCTGTCACTAAGTAAGGACACCGCAAGATTGAACCCAAAGCTAAGCACTTCTCCCATTGCAAGAACTACCAATCTAGTTGGCCAAACCAAGCGGATAATTCGAAGAGACTTGCAAAGATAACTCAATCATACATAAAAGAATTCAGAGAAGATTCAAATATTATTCATAGATAAGTTGGATCATAAACCCACAATTCATCGATCTCAACAAACACACCACAAAAAGAAGATTACATCGAATAGATCTCCACGAGAGAGGGGGAGAACATTGTATTGAGATCCAAAAAGAGAGAAGAAGCCATCTAACTACTAGCTATGGACCCGAAGGTCTGAAGTAAACTACTCACACTTCATCGGAAGGGCTATGGTGTTGATGTAGAAGCCCTCCGTGATGGATGCCCTCTTCGGTGGAGCTCCGGAACAGGCCCCAAGATGGGATCTCATGGATACAGGATGTTGCGGCGGTGGAATTAGGTTTTTGGCTCTGTCTTTGGTCTAATGGGGGTACGTAGGTATATATAGGAGGAAGGAGCACGTCGGTGGAGCTCCGAGGGGCCCACGAGGCAGGGGGCGCGCCCTCCACCCTCGTGACCTCCCCGGAAACTTCTTGGAGTAGGGTCCAAGTCTCCTGGATCACGTTCGGTGAGAAGATCACGTTCCCGAAGGTTTCATTCCGTTTGGACTCCGTTTGATATTCTGTTTCCTCGAAATACTGAAATAGGCAAAAAACAGCAATTCTGGGCTGGGCCTCCGGTTAATAGGTTAGTCCCAAAAATAATATAAAAGTGGAAAATAAAGCCCAATATAGTCCAAAACAATAGATAAAGTAGCATGGAGCAATCAAAAATTATAGATACGTTGGAGAAGTATCAGGCATCCCCAAGCTTAATTCCTGCTCGTCCTCGAGTAGGTAAATGATAAAAAGAGAATTTTTGATGCGGAGTGATACTTTGGCATAATTTCAATGTAAATCTTCTTAATCATGGTATGAATATTCAAATCCGAAAGGTTCAAGACAAAAGTTCATATTGACATAAAAATGATAATACTTCAAGCATACTAATTAAACAATTATGTCATCTCAAAATAACATGGCCAAAGGAAGTTCATCCCTACAAAATCATATAGTTAGGCTATGCTTCATTTTCGTCACACAAAGATGTTCCCAACTTCTATACCCCCGATGACAAGCCAAGCTATTGTTTCATACTCAAATAATCTCAAACTTTTTCAACCTTCACGCAATACATGAGCGCGAGCCATGGACATAGCACTATGGGTGGTATAGAATATGATGATGGGGATTGTGTGGAGAAGACAAAAAAGGAGAAAGTCTCACATCAACGAGGCTAATCAATGAGCTATGGAGATGCCCATCAATTGATGTTAATGCAAGGAGTAGGGATTGCCATGCAACGGATGCACTAGAGCTAAGAATGCTCAACAAAAGAAAACTAGTGGGTGTGCATCCAACTTGCTTGCTCATGAAGACCTAGGGCATTTTGAGGAAGCCCATCGTTGGAATATACAAGCCAAGTTCTATAATGAAAAATTCCCACTAGTATGAACAAGACAACTTATGAGACTCACTATATGAGACTCACTACATGAAGAACAAGGTGCTACTTTGAAGCACAAGTGTGGAAAAAGAGATAGTAGCATTGCCCTTTTTCTTTTCTCTCTTTTTGGGGGGGGGGGGCTTTCTTTTTTTTCTTTTTGGCCTTTCTCTTTTTTGATTGGGCAATTCTCTAATAATGATGATCATCACACTTCTATTGATTACAACATAATGATTACAACTCGATACTAGAACAAGATATGACTCTATATGAATGCCTCCGGCGGTGTACCGGGATGGTGCAATGAATCAAGAGTGACATGTATGAAAAATAATGCATGGTGGCTTTGCCACAAATACGATGTCAACTACAAGATCATGCAATGGCAATATGACAAAAGTAAAGCATGTCATGATGATGATGATGATGATGATGGAAGTTGCATGGCAATTTATCTCGGAATGGCTATGGAAATGCCATGATAGGTAGGTATGGTGGATGTTTTGAGGAAGATATAGGGAGGTTTATGTGTGAAAGAGCGTATCATATCACGGGGTTTGGATGCACTGGCGAAGTTTGCACCAACTCTCAATGTGAGAAAGGGCAATGCACGGTACCGAAGAGGCTAGCAAATGGCGGAAAGGTAAAAGTGCGTATAATCCATGGACTCAACATTAGTCAAAAGAACTCATATACTTATTGCAAAAATTTAGAAGTCATCAAAAATCAAGTACTACGCGCATGCTCCTAGGGGGATAGATTGGTAGGAAAAGACCATCGCTCGTCCCCGACCGCCACTCATAAGGATGCACAAGCCAGGTACACTTCATGCTTCAAATTTGTTACACAACTTTAACCATACGTGCATGCTACGGGACTTGCTAACTTCAAAACAAGTATTTCTCAAATTCACAACTACTCAACTAGCACGACTATGATATTATCACCTCCATATCTCAAAACAATTATCAAGCATCAAACTTAACTTAGTATTCAACCCACTAAAAAGAAAGTTTCACATATCTTGAATACCAAGTATATTAACATTAAGCAAATTACCATGTTATTAACGACTCTCAAAATAATCTAAGTGAAGCATGAGAGATCAAGTTTCTTTAAAACAAACCATCACCGTGCTCTAAAAGATCTAAGTGAAGCACTAGAGCAAAAATTATCACGCTCAAAAAGATATAAGTGAAGCACATAGAGTAAACTATCAAGCTCAAAAGATATAAGTGAAGCACATAGAGTATTCTAACAAATTTCAATTCATACAAGGCTCTCTCAAAAGGTGTGTACAGCAAGGATGATTGTGGTAGACTAACAAGCAAAGACACAAATAATACAAGACGCTCCAAGCAAAACACATATCATGTGGTGAATAAAAATATAGCTCCAAGTAAATTACCGATGGAAGTGGACGAAAGAGGGGATGCCTTCCGGGGCATCCCCAAGCTTTGACTTTTTGGTGTCCTTGGATTATCTTGGGGGTGCCATGGGCATCCCCAAGCTTAGGCTATTGCCACTCCTTGTTCCATAATCCATCAAAAGAATTCACCCAAAACTTGAAAACTTCACAACACAAAACTCAATAGAAATCTCGTGAGCTCCGTTAGAGAAAGAAAACAAAAGACTACTTTAAGGTACTGTAGTGAACTTGTTCTTTATTTGTATTGGTGTTAAACCTACTGTATTCCAACTTCTCTATGGTTTATAAACTATTTTAGTAGCCATAGATTCATCAAAATAAGCAAACAACACACGCAAAACAGAATCTGTCAAAAACAGAACAGTCTGTAGCAATCTGTTACTAACGCAAACTTCTGGAACCCAAAAAATTCTACCAAAATTAGACGACCTGGGAAATTTGTTTATTGATAAGAATCAATTGGAATCACTATTTTATCACGTCCTGGTGATTTTTCACAATTCGGGCACTGAGCGCAAAGATTCTGGAAATTACAGCAAGATCAAATAACTATCTTCCAAGAAGATCTAATAGGTTTAACTTGGCACAAACACTAATTAAAAGATAAAACCACATCTAAACAGAATCTATATGGATTATTTATTCATAAAAAAACCAAAAACAAAAAACACAAAATAAAATTGGGTTGCCTCCCAACAAGCGCTATCGTTTAACGCCCCTAGCTAGGCATAAAAGCAAGGATAGATCTAGGTATTGACATCTTTGGTAGGCAATCCATAAGTGGCTCTCATGATAGATTCATATGGTGATTTTATTTTCTTTCTAGGAAAGTGTTCCATGACCTTCTTTAAGGGAAATTGGAATTTAATATTCCCTTCCTTCATATCAATAATTGCACCAATCGTTCTAAGGAAAGGTCTACCAAGAATAATAGGACATGAAGGATTGCAATCTATATCAAGAACGATAAAATCTATGGGCACATAATTCCTATTTGCAACAATAAGAACATCATTAATTCTTCCCATAGGCTTTTTAATAGTGGAATCCGCAAGATGCAAGTTTAGAGAGCAATCATCAAAGTCACGGAAATCTAGCAAATCACACAAAGCTTTGGGGATAGTAGAGACACTAGCACGCAAATCACACAAAGCATGAAACTCATAATTTTTAATTTTAATCTTAATTGTAGGTTCCCACTCATCATGGAGTTTTCTAGGGATAGAAACTTTCAACTCAAGCTTTTCTTCATAAGATTGCATTAAGGCGTCAACAATGTGTTCGGTAAAGGCCTTATTTCGACTATAAGCATGAGGAGAATTTAACACGGATTGCAACAAGGAAATACAATCAATTAAAGAGCAATTTTCATAGTTAAATTCCTTGAGATCCAAAATAGTGGGTTTAGCAATATCTAGATTTTTATTTCTTTCAATCCCTTTTTTATCAATTTCATCATCAGGATCTAAAAACTCAGAATTCTTAGAACGCCTTCTAGGTAAGGGAAGATCATAATCAGATTCATCAAGATTCATATTGCAAAACAAAGATTTAATAGGGGACACATCAATAACTTTCAGATCTTCATCTTGATTCTTATAGTTATTCAGTTTAGCGGCCATCTTATTGACTAAGGTGGCTTGCATATCCGAAATTTCAGCGGTCATTTTTTCAAGATGAGCAATTTGGGCTCTTACACCATCAAATTCTTTGGACATATCATCGAGCTCTTTATTCATATAACTCATAAAACTCTTTTGTTCCTTAAGCTCGTTTCTAAAGAAATTATTATGCTCAAATTGCAAGACCATAAACTTCCTGACATTGTTTTTGATATCTTCTAGCCTTTTAAGGTGAAGATCACCAAAATTAGGTAAGGCCATCGTGACGAACAAGCAAGCAAACTAACACACGAGCAAACAAAAGGCAAAGGGAAAAAGAGGAGGAGATTGGGAAAGAGAGGGCGAATAAAACGGCAAGGGTGAAGTGGGGGAGAGGAAAACGAGAGGCAAATGGCAAATAATGTAATGCGAGAGATAGAGATTGTGATGGGTACTTGGTATGTTGACTTTTGCGTAGGCTTCCCCGGCAACGGTGCCAGAAATGGCTCGTTGAAGGGAGAGTAAATCTTGACTTGACTTGGCGTAGGCCTCCTCGGCAATGGCGCCAGAAATCCTTCTTGCTACGTCTCGAGCTAGCGTTGGTTTTCCCCGAAGAGGAGGGGGTGATGCAGCACAGTAGCGTAAGTATTTCCCTCAGTTTTTGAGAACCAAGGTATCAATCCAGTAGGAGGTCACGCGCAAGTCCCTCGTACCTGCACAAAACGGTAGCAACTCGCAACCAACGCTTAGGGGTTGTCAATCCCTTCACGGTCACTTACGAGAGTGAGATCTGATAGAGATAATATTTTTGGTATTTTTGGTATAAAGATGCAAAGTAAAAAGTAAAAGCAAAACAAGTAAAATAAAGTAATGGAGATTGATATGATGAGAATAGACCCGGGGGCCATAGGTTTCACTAGTGGCTTCTCTCAAGAGCATAGATATTCTACGGTGGGTGAACAAATTACTGTTGAGCAATTGATAGAATTGAGCAAAGTTATGAGGTTATCTAGGTATGATCATGTATATAGGCATCACGTCCGTGACAAGTAGACCGACTCCTGCCTGCATCTACTACTATTACTCCACTCATCGACCGCTATCCAGCATGCATCTAGAGTATTAAGTTAAAAACAGAGTAACGCCTTAAGCAAGATGACATGATGTAGAGGAATAAATTCATGCAATATGATAAATACCCCATCTTGTTATCCTCGATGGCAACAATACAATACGTGCCTTGCAACTCTTTCTGTCACTGAGTAAGGACACCGCAAGATTGAACCCAAAGCTAAGCACTTCTCCCATTGCAAGAACTACCAATCTAGTTGGCCAAACCAAATGGATAATTCGAAGAGACTTGCAAAGATAACTCAATCATACATAAAAGAATTTAGAGAAGATTTGAATATTATTCATAGATAAGTTGGATCATAAACCCACAATTCATCGGTCTCAACAAACACACCGCAAAAAGAAGATTACATCGAATAGATCTCCACGAGAGAGGGGGAGAACATTGTATTGAGATCCAAAAAGAGAGAAGAAGCCATCTAGCTACTAGCTATGGACCCGAAGGTCTGAAGTAAACTACTCACACTTCATCGGAAGGGCTATGGTGTTGATGTAGAAGCCCTCCGTGATGGATGCCCTCTCCGGCGGAGCTCCGGAACAGGCCCCAAGATGGGATCTCGTGGATACAGGAAGTTGCGGCGGTGGAATTAGGTTTTTGTCTCCGTCTTTGGTCTAATGGGGGTACGTAGGTATATATAGGAGGAAGGAGCACGTCGGTGGAGCTCCGAGGGGCCCACGAGGCAGGGGGCGCGCCCTCCACCCTCGTGACCTCCCCGAAAACTTCTTGGAGTAGGGTCCAAGTCTCCTGGATCACGTTCGGTGAGAAGATCACATTCCCAAAGGTTTCATTCCATTTGGACTCCGTTTGATATTCTGTTTCCTCAAAATACTGAAATAGGCAAAAAACAGCAATTCTGGGCTGGGCCTCCGGTTAATAGGTTAGTCCCAAAAATAATATAAAAGTGGAAAATAAAGCCCAATATAGTCCAAAACAGTAGATAAAGTAGCATGGAGCAATCAAAAATTATAGATACGTAGGAGACGTATCATAGGACAAGGTGGGTTAGAGGCTTGGCTTAACAATATGGGAGGCATGATAAGCAAGTGGTAGGTATCGCAGCATAGGCATAGCAAAAGAGCGAGCAACTAAGCAAGAAAAGATAGAAGTGATTTCGAGGGTATGGTCATGTTGCCTGAAATCCCGCAAGGAAGAAGAACGAGTCCATGAAGAAGACAAACGGACGAAGTCGAACGGATCCTCACAAATGCGACGTTATCGGAACTAACCCGAAGAAGCAACACCGGAAAGAAGCCAACAACATAGTAAAAAACCACCACATAATCATGGCATGATGCACAATCAAGTATGATGCATGTCCGGTTAAATGAAGCATGTCATGGCAAAGTGCACAAACAATACTACAAATTAAGTGGAGCTCAATATGCAACTCTGTTGCATATTGACGGAACACCACATTAATTATTTAGTTCTCTCCCGGTTAGGTACTCAACAAATTTAAATGTTGGTTAACCTGGTGTAACACCCCAGATGTAACTTTTCCAATTTGTACTCCAACTCTTGCCGTTTCCGGCGTTAAGTTATATTTATTTCCTCGGGTTCGGGTTTTGTCTCCGTGTGTTGTTGTCGTTGTCATGCATCTCATATCATGACATCATGTGCATTGCATTTGCATACGTGTTCATCTCATGCATTCGAGCATTTTCCCCGTTGCCCGTTTTGCATTCCGGCGCTTCATTCTCCTCCGGTGGTCATTTCTAGCTTTCTTTCATGTGTGGGGATTAAACATTTCCAGATTGGACCGAGACTTGCCAAGCGGCCTTGGTTTACTACCGGTAGACCGCCTGTCAAGTTTCGTACCATTTGGACTTCGTTTGATACTCCAACGGTTAACCGAGGGAACGAAAAGGCCTCGTGTGTGTTGCAGCCCAACACCCCTCCAATTTGGCCCAAAACCCACCTAACTCCGCTCCATCATCTAGAGCGTTCGATCATGATCGCGTGGCCAAAAACCGCACCTCATTTGGACTCTCCTAGCTCCCTCTAGGCCTATATATAGGTCCTCCTCGAAAATCTCGGATCCCCTCCCCGAAACCCTAGCCTTCTTCGTCTCCGCGCGCCGCCGGACAAAAGTTGCACCGACGGACGTGTCCGTTACCGCCGTCCGCCGCCACGTGGCGCCCCGGTATTCGTCCGCCCGGGCGCCCACATCGCCCGCCGCCGCCACTCCCGCTTCGGCCCGAGAGGCCCGCAGCCGGCCCCCGCGGGCCCAGGCGCGCGCGCCGCCCGCACCGTTGCGCCGCCGCCTCTCCGCCGCCTCCGCCGAGCCGCCGCCTGCCGGCCTCGCGCCACCGCCGCCATCGCCCGCGAGCCGCCGCCCGCTGCCTCCTTCTCCGGCCACCGCAGCCGCCGCGGGTCCCCGCCGCCGCCGCGCCATGTCCGCCGCCTGGAGCCGCCGCCTCCTCGACGTCGGCAAGCTCCACCGCCGTCGGCCGCCCTCGCCCTCGTCCTCGCCTCTTCTTCTCTCCCGCCGGCGAACCGAACCCCGGCCGTCTACAGTGCGCGCGCCGCCGCCTCGGGAAGCATGCAGATCTGGAAACCCTAATCCGGAGGTTGAATTTTTCCTAAGTCCTGAAATTGCAGATCCAAGTGCTCCGGTTCAAGACCTCGTAACTTTACATCTGTAGCTCTGGTTCATGCATATAGCATATCAAAATGTTCATCTCAGAGAGTACATCATTTTATTCCATTGCATCATTTTCATTTGAGTTCATCTTGATGCCCTAAATGCTGTTAGAAGAGGGCTACTTGAGATAATTGTCAGATCTGCTGCTCCGTTTAGCTTTTTGTCATTTTTGCCATGATTAATGTGTGCATGATATGCCCATGAGTTCTACATATGTTTTGTTAAGGGTTTTGTCATCTTTCCAGAGGTGCAACCCATGTATTTTTAGGATGTGTGTGGTGACTTGTGCAAGCTTGCAAAGTGGTGCACTTGCTAATTCTATTTTCAGGGACTTAGCAATTCCACCAAGTCCTTGATCTGTTTAGCTCATGATGCCATATGTTCATGTTGTTTCCTAGTGATCCGTGCCTCTTTTGAGGATGATCAGTAAGGATGTTTTATTAATATCGTAGTGCTCTATCCATACATGCCTTTGTTTGCAATTATGGAGCACCCTAGCTTGAGTCAATAGAGCTCTACTTTTGCTACTTTGTGAATCTGGGCAGATTGTCAACTTGTTTGCAATTTTGCCGGTGATGTTGTAGTTGATCCGTGCATGCTATGCTATTGTTCTTGCCATGTCTAGCTTGCATTTTGTGCCTTCTTCATGGATGTATGCTTGTCTTGCCATGACTTGCATCGTAGTGAGTGCATCGAGCTCGTAAACATGCCTACTTGAGTTATGTTTCAGCATGTGTCAGTTTTTCACTAAGTCTGAAAACTGATTATGTTTTTGCTATGTTCACATGCTTGCAATTGTATTTTCTGATCCCTTTTGGCTCAAGGTCACTAAGGGACTTTTGTTAAGCTCTTTGAGTAGCTCCATGCCATGCTTTACTTTGCCATGTTAAGGTCTTGTAGCATGTTATTTTGTTGCTCCGAAGAGGGCTATCTGATCTGAAATTCCAGACAAGTGTTAATTTCACTAAGTCTGAGATCTGTTTGTCATATGCATTTTTTCCATGCTTGTTTGAACCTGTTAATGGATGAATTTGCCATAGCTCAGTGCTAGACTTTTGTTAAGCATCTTGTGTGCATCCCTTCCATGTATTTTGTTGTCATGTTTGGGTGCTGTAGCATGTTCATTTCGTTGCATTTAGATGCCTACTTGCTGTAAATCGCAGACCGGTGTCATTTTTGAATCGCTTGCCATTTCCAAACCGTAACTCCGATTCCGGCGTTCTTTATATCGTTTTCAAGCGATTTCATCTCATCTTTCCAGTGGAACACTTGGTTTTCCAAGTTGAGGCCAGGTTCATGCATTTCCTGTCATATCTTGCTTTTTGCATCCCGCATCGCATCCCGCATAGCATATTATCATTGCATCATATTGCTTGATCCTTGCACGTGATTGATTGTATCCTTGTTGCTTGTTTGTCTTGTTTGGGTAGAGCCGGGAGATGAGTTCGCTAACGAGGAGCCCATTGAGTTTGCTTTCGAGGATCCAGTCAACTCTGACAACTGTGCAGGCAAGATGATCATACCCTCGAAATCACTACTATCTTTGCTATGCTATTTTGCTCGCTCTTTTGCTATGCCAATGCTATGATGCCTACCATTTGCTTTCAAGCCTCCCAAATTTCCATGTCAAACCTCTAACCCACCTTGTCCTAGCAAACCGTTGATTGGCTATGTTACCGCTTTGCTCAGCCCCTCTTATAGCGTTGCTAGTTGCAGGTGAAGATTGGAGGCCGTTCCTTGTTGGAACATCTTTTATTTACTTGTTGGGATATTATTATATTGCTATGTTATCTTAATGCATCTATATAGTTGGTAAAGGGTGGAAGGCTCGGCTTCTCGCCTAGTGTTTTGTTCCACTCTTGCCGCCCTAGTTTCCGTCATATCGGTGTTATGTTCCTAGATTTTGCGTTCCTTACGCGGTTGGGTTATAATGGGAACCCCTTGATAGTTCGAATTGATTAAAGCTTTTCCAGCAATGCCCAACCTTGGTTTTGCCATTTGCCACCTAGCCTTTTCTTTCCCTTGGGTTCTGCAGACTCAAGGGTCATCATTATTTTAACCCCCCCGGGCCAGTGCTCCTCTGAGTTTGGTCCAAACCGTCAGCCGCCGGTGGCTACCAGGGGCAACTCTGGGCTGGCCTACCGGAAGTTTAGACAATCTGAGTGTGCCCTGAGAAAGAGATATGTGCAGCTCCTATCGGGATTTGTCGGCACATTCGGGCGGTGTTGTTGGTCTTGTTTTAACCTGTCGAAGTGTCTTGGATTATCGAGATATCGAGTCTGATCGGAACGTCTTGGGAGGAGGTCTATTCCTTTGTTGACCGTGAGAGCTTGTCATGGGCTAAGTTGGGACTCCCCTGCATGGATTGAACTTTCGAAAGCCGTGCCCGCGGTTATGGGCGGATGGGAATTTGTTAATGTCCGGTTGTAGATAACTTGAACCTTAATTAATTAAAATGAATCAACTGAGTGTGTTACCGTGATGGCCTCTTCTCGGCGGAGTTCGGGAAGTGGACACAGTGTTGGATTTATGTTTGCGCAGGTTGCTCTCTAGTTTCTCGCCCGCGCTTTGCCTCCTCTTCTCGCTCCTTTTGCGAATAAGTTAGCCACCATATTTTGCTAGTCGCTTGCTGCAGCTCCACATAATTACCTTGCCATACCTATAAGCTTAAATAGTCTTGATTGCAAGGGTGCGAGATTGCTGAGTCCATGTGGCTCGCAGTTTACTATTACACCAGATGCAGGGCCTGATGATTCCGCTCCAGGAGACGCGTATGAGCTCAAGTGGGAGTTCGACGAAGACTCTCAACGTTACTATGTTTCCTTTCCCGATGATCAGTAGTGGTGCCCAGTTGGGGGTGAACGGGACCGTTGTTGCATGTTGGGTTCTCTTTTATTTTGGCGCCGTAGTCGGGCCATGAGTGTTTGGATGATG
Source organism: Triticum urartu (assembly GCF_003073215.2). Lineage (NCBI taxonomy): Eukaryota > Viridiplantae > Streptophyta > Magnoliopsida > Poales > Poaceae > Triticum > Triticum urartu. Next base: position 367,206,106 of record NC_053024.1, read on the forward strand.
TAATGTTATTTATGTACTTGATTGACGTGGCGAGTGTAAGCCAACTATGTTATCTCCCCTTTCATTATAATATTACATGGGATGTTGTGAAGATTGCCTAACTTGCGACATATACCTTCAATGCGATTATGCCTCTAAGTCGTGCCTCGACACGTGGGAGATATAGTCGCATCGAGGGTGTTACACCTGGAAAGAGGTGAAGCATAACAAAACTATACCATTTAAACCATTTAAATGGGGCCGGATATAACAAACAACAAATACAGTAAATCCCCATATGCATTAGTAATTTGGTGCAACAACAATCTAAACATTTTAATTGTTGTTATCATGATGCAGATGACATGAACAAGTTTATGCAATTTTTATTAAAAGTTGACAAGAGCATCATGAAACATTTTTCATCGTGGCGGAAAAGAAAGGGGTGCCACGGCGACGATAACGAAACGGTGCCACGGCAACGTTCCGGTTCCGTCAACTCATTGAGACGTCGGTGCAAAAGAAAGTGACGGGAGCGTGTCATGCGATGAACGGTGGGGTGCTCCCAGTAACCGGGTTTCCACATGATGGTGACAAGGTAAAAGAGGGCAACGTGCACCGACAAATCAAGCACGGTGCAAGCACGAGCATCTTATACATCACACATGCATTCGTTCACGGCAGTCGTCTCGGGGTTGTACCTTCGAAGCATGTGTTATCGGAGCGGTTCGGGTCAAGCGGTGTAGTCGTTCACGATCGTCGTGGGAGGTAGTGGTCCTCGGCGATGGTAGAGGAAGTAGATGTTCACGGTTCGTTGTGGGAAGTAGACGTTCTCGTGGCAATGGTAGTCGTTCACGTTCTTAGTTGCACAATTTTCCGTAGATGTTCGGAATCACGACGAGGGACTTGACGTCCACGGGTTCTTTGCTGGTCGATGGTAGTGGTTCTCGTATCGTCGTGGTACTTGGCGATTTCGGAGACGGCGGAAGATGAACTTGGCGGTTCTTGTTGACCTAGTACTTGGCGTAATCTCCGGTTCGGTGATCGTTTTAGGCGTCGGACGTCGAGGTCTCCGGCCGTAGTGGTACTTGGTGAATCCCGAAACGGTCTTGGCATCTTCGCGTGTAGGGGTACTTGTGAAGAGGTACTCGGCGGTCGTCGTGTAGACGTTCACATGTCTTCGGCGACACCAGGATACATCTTGGCGGTCTCGTCTCGGTCTTCAATCCCAAAACAAAGCAAGGCAAAGACTCGGGTGTGGTGGTACTTGGCGAACCGAAACATGCAGCCCCGGTCATCAATGGGAGGCGGGCAACGAAGCAGCAGCAACATGGGGGCAGCGACGGACCCTAAGGCCGTGAGGAGGAGGGGCTCTGCACGAGGCCAGCAGCGAGGAGGGTCTTGGCCAGCGACGAGGGTTCCATGGCGTTGTGCTTGTTTCCTGGATGAGGCAGAGGGAGGAAGTGGCGCTGAAGAAACGAGGCGGTGGAGCTGGGACTCCGGCGACGAGCAGGGTGATGCAGAGGTCCTGCGGGCGTCTGGGAGAGCCGGATCCGGCCACGGCTCCACGGTTCAGGTCGGCCGGCGACGAGGCTTGACCGGAGCGGCGGCCTGGTTCCATGGCGTTGGAGCAAGGAGGGAAGAGGCCGATGCGGGAGGAAGGAGGCATGCTGGGGAGGAGCCGTGGAGCCTGGGCGACGCTGGTGGCCTCCGGCGGCACCGGATCGAAGGTGGAGGAGGACGTGGGACGCTGGATTGGGAGGCGGCAGCTGCGTTCGTCTCTGGCGGCGCGAGCATGGAATGAGAGAGAGGGCGAGGGAGGAGATGAACGAGGGAAGTGAGTGGCTGCGAGGGAGAGATGGGATCGAAGGAGATGGGGATCAGGATGCGGTTCCCTGGCGGCGCAGGGGAACGATGGGCACGAGGGAAGAGGAGGATCGGGCCAGGGAACGAGAGGGAGATGGCGGCGCGAGGGGAAGGTATCGAGGGAGAAGGGAGTCGGGCTCCCTGGGTCTAGGGTTGCGGCACTAGTGGGCTGCATGCCAGGGTTAGGTGGGCCTAAAGGGCCATCCTAGCATAGGTTGTAGCTGGGCTGGGCTCTCTCTCTCTCACTCTAAAGAACAGAAAAAAAACAGAGAAGAAAAACAAGAAAGAAAGAAAGAAAGAAAGAAAGAAAAGAGAGAAAAGAAGATGGTAGGAGAAAGAATATACTCTCAAACTCATAAAAATGAGTCTAATCCAAGAAAATAGGAGTGGGCATGGATGCAAGGCTTAGATTCAAACACATTTGAATTAAATTCAAATGGGTGAATAGGAAGTGGAGGTTTGGAAGGTCCAAAATGTTCGGTTTTTAGAGGAACCTCGGTAAAAGAGATACAGAATTGTGGACAAGATTTGAAGGTCAAACTCGAAGTGGAAATAGGCATGAGGATTATTTTTGCACGTGTGTTATGGTGAATATCAAATTAAAGAAATATTGAATATAGCTCCCTACTATCGGGAGGATAGGTTATAAAGAGAAACCACCATGTGAGTTCCCTCGGTTTAAATGGATCAAAGATCCATGCCATTTATTTAGTTGAGTTAAGAAAAAAGAAATGACATGATGGCATGATGACATGATGCAATGCACGCGATGCAAAGATGAATGCAATAGACGAAACAAAACACACAACGAAACCTGAAAACCCTGAAAGGCATCTGAAGCTCCGGTCTTGGGGCGTTACAACACTCCACCACTACGAGAGGATCTCGACCCGAGATCCAGGATGGCATCGTAGGGAAACGGAAGAGGAAGAGAAAAGGTAAAACTAAGTTGCTCCTTTGATAAACGAGTGAAACCAAAGAACCTTGTAAAGGTTAAGCCATTTCGAGAGAAAAAAATACAACGGAGATAAATGAAGTTGAAAGCACTCCGTTAGCAAAGAGGAACAAGGAAAAAACAACTTTGGGCAGCACTCCGCTTGAGTAGGAATGCAGGGCTTGATAAGGCGAAAGGAACTTGAGCAAAAGGACAAAACACTCCGGTTAAATGGATAAGCAAAAGAAAGAAGCAAGATCTTAACAAAACAAAATGATGGGTTGAAAAGAGCAACATCGCAATGCCTCCCGAAGAGAGAAATAGAAGATAGATCATTGAGATAAAAGAATGTAGAAGAAAATGCCAACTTCTGCTACAAAAGAGCTTGAAAAGGTATCCTTAGGAGAAGGGTCGAACGTAGTTGTTGGAACAGCAACAACGAAAAGAATAAACTTGATATGGTCTTATGGAATACATCTCAAATTATGAGGTGATAACCAGCCACTTACGGGAAAAAGAATTGGATTGATATGAGCGAGGAGGCGAGAAACTTATTTCGCCGGAAGGATGAAAGAAGAACTTGGGTCCTTTATAAACACCATAAATAGCAACAAACCTTAGGGAAGCCTTTAGGTGAAATATAACCCAAGGTAAATCCAAAGAAGAGATTGATGGATTTAAAATATCTCATTCTTGATAACTTGTGACTCACGAAGCACGAAGGGAAATCATCAAGAATGACATAATACCACCTCCAATGGTACGGTAGAAAGAATTGCACTCCGGATTGGAAGATGAATAAAAACTTGAGCTCCTTAGAAAAGAATGTTGATGAACACTTCGAGAAGGAATTAAATCCTTGATGAACCACCATGTTGAGCCTTCGTGAAAACTCCGGTAAAAAGAATGATCAAACGAAATGGAGGATGAAAAGAATAAGGTTGAATCCTTGCAATGATTTAAATGAATCTCCGTGGAGATGTAATTGAAAAAGGTTGGAACTCCGGGAAAAAGAGAAGATGAAACAATTGAAATCAGAATTTGATGAGCCTCTGGAATAAAGAATTAATCATTTGGGTGAATCAAGAATAAGAATTACATTATACTTATCCTTCACCAATTTAAATTGATGACAATCAACGGATTTGGCATATTACTTATTCTCGTAGAAAAGATCAAGATAGATATAGCGTAAACTTGAGAAGGTCTTCAACGATCCATCGGAATGATTGAAACAACGAATAAATTGATATGATAACCAAGGAAGAGAACTCTTGAACGAACCACCGTAAGAATTAAAAATGAACGAAGAGAAGATAAAGAAACACCGGGAAGAATTAGCAAATGAATGAAGATGCTTGAGATAATTTAGATACAAGTGAACGAAGGGATCACGAACTGATTAGAGAATATTGAATGATGCACCAGTAAGATTTGGAGAATGATAGCTAGAAGCTGAGAATGAATAAACCTGAATTGATGGACTCCAGATAGGTGAAAGGAATTCTCACAATCAAAACAATTATGAGAGGGTGGCCTCGAACTAGAACCACGAATCTTGAAGAGAAAAGAGCAAGATTGACAGCAAAATCTTCTTCGATCTTCAAATGATGAGAATGACAACGAGAAACACCACCAAGAATTATTGAGGCACACCAGAATAAAAAATGGAAAAGTTGAGCCAACGATAAAAAGAATTTGAAAGATCTTGGATAAAGGCATTTGACTGATGACAATTCATTCTTACGTCAAACTTCGAAAAGAATTTGATGGTAGCTCCGGGAAATAAGAAGAGTCAGGTAAGATCCTGGAAAAAGACCTGTGGGTTAGTGCCCACTGAAAAGAAACACCGTTGAAATGATTGATTGAAAAGGGGATAGCACCGGTTAAATTAAACGGCTTGAATGAGATAACAACATCGAAATAAGTTGAACGGATCTTGAATGACAAGACGAGCCTTGAGATATCTTTAGCACACCGGAACAAATGAATAGCGAGAAATGGAATGACAAATGAGGTGCACCGGCACGAGAAGATATTTGAAACCAGGAAAAGGATATGGTCAACACCAAAAACTAGAATTAAATCCACTGGAGAAGAGAAAAGAATGAAGGATGATGAACTAGAGGCTCCGTTAGAATCTTCATGAAAATCACCGGGTAAGAACATTGACGGAAAAAAATGGAGAGACTTCATAATCATAAGATAGATACTTGATAAAGAAAACTTAGTCCTTGAAGAAGAAAAAGGTGGGTGGGCGGGAAAAACAAAGGCAACTTGAGGACGGATGAAACGAACAACGTTGGAAAAAACAAGAGGTGAACTTGCGGATGTCAAAAATGAACAGATCCATTTGAAGGGAAGCTCACCGGTTGAGAAGAAATTGAAATGACAAACTCGATGATCGAGAAGGATTAGTATTCACATAGAAATATGAGAACAGCGCTTGGGGAAGGTATGGAATCAACATTTGACTTCAAAGCAACTCGAATACCACAACTCAAAACAAAACAAAGGATTGTCTTGCAAAATAAGCCGGAACAAACATATGATAGAGATTTCGTCCGAAGTTTTCGTGGTGGGGCCTACACGGGCTCGATCGTACAGCACCATCATGTACAAGGTAGTGCACATGACATACGAAGCGTCCCCGAGTCGGCATAGCCAAGGACTCTTTAAGACACAACGAGACCACTGTAAAACCGACTGTGGATAGGCGGACCACTAGACGTCGAACCCCAATTTCATAACATACATCTGTCGGAAAGATATCCTAAGAGCTACTTGAATTCCCACTTATAAACTCCCAAAACTTTCCGGTTATGCAATCAGGTGTTGGGGATACAGGGGAAGCATAATATCTCACCCAAAACTAGCAAATCCTACATCCAGCTGTATCCATCCTTCAACACATAACCAAGAAACCTTCGGAAATCGTCTACCTCAACCTTCAAAAAGCATCCGTTATACGAGTTATGGCAATACTCCCGAACTCCCGCCCCAGTACTGGGTGACATCGAGGTTATCTCACCAACAACTGCATAAAAGAGATTTTCGATGTCGGCGAAACTAAACTCAGGTATTCCAGAACTGCAATGATAAAATTGTGACGACAACACCTCGGAGCTCAACTCCCCGGGACACTGTCACAACCCCTAAATGACAGGAGGCACCAAGAACAATGTTCTCGTCACAAATCGATCGGAACGATTCCAAGATACCCGCGTGATCCTAAAAAAAAATTTAGTGAAATTTGAGAAGAGAAGAGTCAAAACTCTACGTCAGGATGCCTCACCAGAGCGACGAAGGGACTGGGGAGTAAAAAGAATTCCTAACTCTCCGATGTATATAGTTCCTAAATGACTCAAACATTTTTCTAGACTCAACTCGTCTGCTAATTCGATCAAGCAGTGGGGGCTCCTAAGGTCGGGGAAGGCTCTGATTACCAACTTGTAACGCCCTCGATGCGGCTATATCTCCCACGTGTCGAAGCACGACTTAGAGGCATAACCGCATTGAAAGCAATGTCGCAAGTGAGGTAATCTTCACACAACCCATGTAAATAAGTAAAGGGGAAAGATACATAGTTGGCTTACAATCGCCACTTCACACAAAAAAACATGAATAAAGCATTACAACATCCAAATACAATCAAGGTCCGACTACGGAACCAAAATAAAAGAAGAACCCCAAACGCGACAAGGTCCCCGATCGACCCCAACTGGGCTCCACTACTGATCAACTAGAACGAAACAACATAAAGGACACGATCTTCATTGAGCTCCTCCTTGAGCTTGGTTGCGTCACCTGCTTGGTTCAACGGTACCTGCAAGCTGGTTTTGGAAGTATCTGTGAGCCACGGGGACTCAGCAATCTCACACCCTCACGATCAAGACTATTTAAGCTTATGGGTAAGGTAAAGGTATGAGGTGGAGCTGCAGCAAGCAACTAGCATATATGGTGGCTAACATATTCGCAAAAGAGAGCGAGAAGAGAAAGCGAAGCACGGTCGAGAATCTATGATCAAGAAGTGATCCTAGAACAACCTACGTCAAGCATAACTCCAACACCGTGTTCACTTCCCGGACTCCGCCGAGAAGAGACCATCACGGTTACACACGCGGTTGATGTATTTTAATTAAGGTCAACTTCAGGTTTTCTACAACCAGACATTAACAAATTCCCATCTGCCCATAACCGTGGGCACGGCTTTCGAAAGTTCAAATCCCTGCAGGGGTGTCCCAACTTAGCCCATCACAAGCTCTCACGGTCAACGAAGGATATTCCTTCTAGCGGGAAGACCCGATCAGACTCGGAATCCCGGTTACAAGACATCCTTGACAATGGTAAAGAAAGTCCAGCAAGACCACCCGTTGTGCTGACAAATCCCGATAGGAGCTGCACATATCTCGTTCTCAGGGCACACCGGATAAGCTAAGCGTACGGGAGCCAACGTAACCCAAGTTGCCAAGGGACGGCCCCGCACGGTGCTCTGGGTTGGACCAACACTCAGAGGAGCACTGGCCCGGGGGTTTAATAAAGATGACCCTTGAGCCAGCCGACTCAAGGGAAAGAAAAGGCTAGGTGGCAAATGGTAAAACCAATGTTGGGCCTTGCTGGAGGAGTTTTATTCAAGGAGAACTGTCAAGGGGTTCCCATTATAACCCAACCGTGTAAGGAACGCAAAATCCGGGAACATAACACCGATATGACGGAAACTAGGGCGGCAAGAGTGGAACAAAACACCAGGCATAAGGCCGAGCCTTCCACCATTTACCAAGTATATAGATGCATTAATTAAATAAGAGATATTGTGATATCCCAACAAGTAAACAATGTTCCAACAAGGAACGATCTCCATGTTCCAACAAGGAACAAACTTCAATCTTCACCTGCAACTAACAACGCTATAAGAGGGGCTGAGCAAAGCGGTAACATAGCCAAACAATGGTTTGCTAGGACAAAGTGGGTTAGAGGCTTGGCTTAACAATATGGGAGGCATGATAAGAAAGTGGTAGGTATCGCAGCATAGGCATAGCAAAAGAGCGAGCAACTAAGCAAGCAAAGATAGAAGTGATTTCGAGGGTATGGTCATCTTGCCTGAAATCCCGCAAGGAAGAAGAACGAGTCCATGAAGAAGACAAACGGACGAATTCGAACGGATCCTCACAAACGCGACGTTATCAGAACTAACCCAAAGAAGCAACACCGGAGAGAAGCAAATAACATAGTAAACAACCACCACATAATCATGGCATGATGCACAATCAAGTATGATGCATGTCCGGTTAAATGAAGCATGGCATGGCAAAGTGCACAAACAATACTACAAATTAAGTGGAGCTCAATATGCAACTCCGTTGCATATTGACGGAACACCACATTAATTATTTAGTTCTCTCCCGGTTAGGTACTCAACAAATTTAAATGTTGGTTAACCTGGCAAGAGGTGAAGCATAACAAAACTATAACATTTAAACCATTTAAATGGGGCCGGATATAACAAACAAAAAATACGGTAAATCCCCATATGCATTAGTAATTTGGTGCAACAACAATCTAAACATTTTAATTGTTGTTATCATGATGCGGATGACATGAACAAGTTTATGCAATTTTTATTAAAAGTTGACAAGAGCATTATGAAACATTTTTCATCGTGGCAGAAAAGAAAGGGGTGCCACAGCGACGATAACGAAACGGTGCCACGGCAACGTTCTGGTTCCGTCAACTCATTGAGACGTCGGTGCAAAAGAAAGTGACGGGAGCGTGTCATGCGATGAACGGTGGGGTGCTCCCGGTAACCGGGTTTCCACATGATGGTGACAAGGTAAAAGAGGGCAACGTGCACCGACAAATCAAGCACGGTGCAAGCACGAGCATCTCATACATCACACATGCATTCGTTCACGGCAGTCGTCTCGGGGTTGTACCATCGAAGCGTGTGTTATCGGAGCGGTTCGGGTCAAGCGGTGTAGTCGTTCACGATTGTCGTGGGAAGTAGTGGTCCTCGGCAATGGTAGAGGAAGTAGATGTTCACGGTTTGTTGTGGGAAGTAGACGTTCTCGTGGCGATGGTAGTCGTTCACGTTCTTAGTTGCACAATTTTCCGTAGATGTTCGGAATCACGACGAGGGACTTGACGTCCACGGGTTCTTTGTTGGTCGACGGTAGTGGTTCTCATATCGTCGTGGTACTTGGCGATTTCGGAGACGGCGGAAGATGAACTTGGCGGTTCTTGTTGACCTAGTACTTGGCGTAATCTCCGGTTCGGTGATTGTTTTAGGCGTCGGACGTCGAGGTCTCCGACCGTAGTGGTACTTGGTGAATCCCGAAACGGTCTTGGCATCTTCGCGCGTAGGGGTACTTGTGAAGAGGTACTCGGCGGTCGTCGTGTAGACGTTCACGTGTCTTCGACGACACCAGGATACATCTTGGCGGTCTTGTCTCGGTCTTTAATCCCATAACGAAGCAAGGCAAAGACTCGGGTATGGTGGTACTTGGCGAACCGAAACATGCAGCCCCGGTCATCGATGGGAGGCGGGCAACGAAGCAGCAGCAACATGGGGGCAGCGATGGACCCTAAGGCCGTGAGGAGGAGGGGCTCTGCACGAGGCCAGCAGCGAGGAGGGTCTTGGCCAGCGACGAGGGTTCCATGGCGTTGTGCTTGTTTCCTGGATGAGGCAGAGGGAGGCAGCGGCGCTGAAGAAACGAGGCGGTGGAGCTGGGACTCCGGCGACGAGCAGGGTGAGGCAGAGGTCCTGTGGGCGTCTGGGAGAGCCGGATCCGGACACGGCTCCACGGTTCAGGTTGGCCAGCGACGAGGCTTGACCGGAGCGGCGGCCTGGTTCCATGGCGTTGGAGCAAGGAGGGAAGAGGCTGATGCGGGAGGAAGGAGGCGCGCTGGGGAGGAGCCGCGGCGCCTGGGCGACGCTGGTGGCCTCCGGCGGCACCGGATCGAAGGCGGAGGAGGACGTGGGACGCCGGATCGGGAGGCTGCAGCTGCGTTCGTCTCTGGTGGCGCGAGCATGGAATGAGAGAGAGGGCGAGGGGGAAGATGAACGAGGGAAGTGAGTGGCTGTGAGGGAGAGATGGGATCGAAGGAGATGGGGATCGGGATGCGGTTCCCTGGCGGCGCGAGGGAACGATGGGCACGAGGGAAGAGGAGGATCGGGCCAGGGAACGAGAGGGAGATGGCGGCGCGAGGGGAAGGTATCGAGGGAGAAGGGAGTCGGGCTCCCTGGGTCTAGGGTTGCGGCACTAGTGGGCTACATGCAAGGGTTAGGTGGGCCTAAAGGGCCTGCCTAGCATAGGTTGTAGCTGGGCTGGGCTCTCTCTCTCACTCTAAAGAACAGAAAAAACAGAGAGGAAAAACAAGAAAGAAAGAAAGAAGAGAAAAGAAGATGGTAGGAGAAACAATATACTCTCAAACTCATAAAAATGAGTCTAATCCAAGAAAATAGGAGTGGGCATGGATGCAAGGCTTAGATTCAAACACATTTGAATTAAATTCAAGTGGGTGAATAGGAAGTGGAGGTTTGGAAGGTCCAAAATGTTCGGTTTTTAGAGGAACCTCGATAAAAGAGATACAGAATTGTGGACAAGATTTGAAGGTCAAACTCGAAGTGGAAATAGGCATGAGGATTATTTTTGCACGTGTGTTATGGTGAATATCAAATTAAAGAAATATTGAATATAGCTCCCTACTATCGGGAGGATAGGTTATAAAGAGAAACCACCATGTGAGTTCCCTCGGTTTAAATGGATCAAAGATCCATGCCATTTATTTAGTTGAGTTAAGAAAAAAGAAATGACATGATGGCATGATGACATGATGCAATGCACGCGATGCAAAGATGAATGCAACAGACGAAACAAAACACACAATGAAACCCGAAAACCCTGGAAGGCATCTGAAGCTCCGGTCTTGGGGCGTTACAAGTTTGGACCAACACTCAGAGGAGCACTGGCCCGGGGGTTTAAAATAAAGATGGCCCTTGAGTCTGCAGAACCCAAGGGAAAAAGGCTTAGGTGGCAAATGGTAAAACCAAGGTTGGGCCTTGCTGGAGGAGTTTTATTCAAGGCAAACTGTCAAGGGGTTCCCATTATAACCCAACCGCGTAAGGAACGCAAAATCAAGGAACATAACACCGGTATGACGGAAACTAGGGCGGCAAGAGTGGAACAAAACACCAGGCACAAGGCCGAGCCTTTCACCCTTTACCAAGTATATAGATGCATTAATTAAATAAGAGATATTGTGATATCCCAACAAATAAACATGCTCCAATAAGGAACAAACTCCAATCTTCACCTGCAACTAGCAACTCTGTAAGAGGGGCTGAGCAAAGCGGTAACATAGCCAAACAACGGTTTGCTAGGACAAGGTGGGTTAGAGGCTTGACATGGCAATATGGGAGGCATGACATAGAAACTGGTAGGTATCGCGGCATAGCAAAAGAGCGAGCAACTAGCAAGCAAAGATAGAAGTGATTTCGAGGGTATGGTCATCTTGCCTGAGATCCCGCAAGGAAGAAGAACGAGTCCATGAAGAAGACAAACGGACGTAGATGAACGGATCCTCACAACTCCGGAACGAAACCGAAGCTAACGCGAGAAGTAACCCGGAAAGAAGCAAACAACATAGTAAACAACCATCACACAAACATGGCATGATGCACAACCAAGTATGATGCATGTCCGGTTTAAATATGCCTGACATGGCAAAGTGCACAAACAATACTACAAATTAAGTGGAGCTCAATATGCAATGAGTTGCATATTGACGAAACACCACGTCAATTATTTAGTTCCTCTCGTTTAGGTACCCGAAAATATTAAAGGTTGGTTAACATGGCAATAGGTGAAGCATAACAAAACTATACCATCTAAACAATTTAAATGGGGCCGGATATAGCAAACAACAAATCCGGTAAATCCCCACGTGCATTTAGTAATTAATGCAAACAACAATTTTAAAAAAATTAATTGTTGTTATCATGATGCGGATGACATGTGCAAGTTTTATGCAATATTTATGAAAAAGTTGATAAGAGCATTTTATGAAGCATTTGTCACCGTGGTAGAAAGAAAGGGGTGCCACGGCGACGAAACAGAAATGGTGCCATGGCAACATTCCGGTTCCGGTAACTCGATTGAGATGCCGGTGAAAAGAAAGTGTGACAGGAGCGAGTCACGCAAGGATGGTGGGGTGATCCCGGATACCGGGTTCCCACGCACTACAAAAAAAGACACATCCATGACATTTTGGGCCGAACGAAATTTTTTTCTGTCATACATATGACACTTCTAGGACGATAATTGTGACAAAACCCGGTATCATCATAGATGTGGTGGGCTCCTACTTCTATGAAAAAAATCATGACAGAAAATGGGCTTTTCGTCCTGGGAGGGCCGGAGACGCAGCTGCATGACATTCTTTGGGCCGTCCATGACGGAAAAAACCGTGGTAGAAGCGAGGGGGAGGAAAATTTCAGGGAGTTCCCGGTTACGGTGGGAGGTCGGGGGCCGAGCGATGCGCGTTTCTCTCGTACACGTACGCGCGTGTGTGTGAGGCGTTGGCTCTAACTGAACCTGAGTGGGGCGTTGGGCTCTAACTGAACCCGAGCGATTGCACTACAGGCTACGTGTTACTGAACCCGAGCGATCGATCGATGGCTGTTAACTAAACCCGATCGAGCGATTCCTTCGCTACTGCTGCTAACTGAAGCTGATCGATGGGATGAACAGTGAGCGTTGCGGGGGGTTTGGATGAACAGTGAGCGGTGGCGTTGCCTCTGGATGAACAGGACCCCGTGGTGTGGTGGAGGGCTGGATGAACAGTAGACGGTGGAGGGGTGGACGAACAGGACCCCGTGGTGTGGAGGGCTGGATGAACAGTAGACGGTGGAGGGGTGGTTGAACAGGACCCCGTGGTGTGGAGGGCTGGATGAACAGTAGACGGTGGAGGGGTGCCCGTGGAGGGGTGGTTGAACAGGACCCCGTGGTGTGGAGGGCTGGATGAACAGTAGACGGTGGAGGGGTGGTTGAACAGTAGCCGGTGGAGTAGCGCGCGGTGGAGGCTGGATGAACAGGAGCACGTGGATGAACAGTCGCAGGTGGAGGCTGGAGGAGGTCGACGGTGGATGAACAGTAGCTCGTGGAGGCTGGATGGGGTCGACGGTGGAGATGAACAGTATCCCGTGGAGTCCTGTTTTGCGGTACGCCACAACCCTCCCGATGAACAGGACCCCTGTTTCAACCGTAGCGCTCCAACACAAGTCTGTTTCCTCTGTTTTGCGGTACGCCACACCCCTCCCGATCAACAGGACCCCCGTTTTGACCGTAGGAGGTCCGTTTCCTCCATTTTGCGGTATGCCAGACCCCTCCCGATGAACAGGATCCCGTTTCGAACGTGGCCGGTCGAACACAAGGCTGTTTCCTCCATTTTGCGGTACGCCAGGCCTCGTTCCATCGCCTGTTCCATCCAAGCCCTCCCGATGAACACGACGCATTCCGTTGCCTCCCTGTGAACACGACGACGACGCTGTTTCTCCGTTCCGACACAGCAATGTACACGAGCCCTGGCCGTACGTATGCGCGAGTAGGCGTTCGAGACCCCGCCCGTATGTACACATACGTGGCCGTATTTTCTTTCTTGCACCCTGGCCGCTGTACGTGCGTGTACATGCTACGTGTGCGCCTCTACTACGACATGTGCGCGCCTCTACATCGACCAGTATGTACGTACACGTTCGCGACCAAAATGACAACGCTACGTACGCTTCGACCAGGTGGGTCCCGATTGTGAGGCACTTCCTTGCCTGCAAAGATGTAGCTGGTGGGTCCCAGCAGTCAGGGGGGCGAAATACGGTGGCCCGTCCAGTGGGTCCCGCTGTCAGGTGGAGGAATAATTATTTTGCACGTAATAAGGAGGAACTTCCTTGCTGCGGCCGTGGACCCAACTGTCAGCCTCTCCACGTACAGTCCATGTCCGATGGAAGTCGTTCCTTGACCATGTTAACCACGCCGCGCCAAGAGCACCAGGGCGGTGGACGATGGCGAGGCCTAGGAAGGGGACGACGCGGAGCGGGGGAAGACGCGGCAGTGGATGCCCACGCGTAGAGGAGTACGAGGGTTCACTGGTTCGCTGCGGTGTAAGGCTGCCGTCGCCGCAGAATAACAGGGGGTGTGGGTGAGTAGAGGGATGGCCTGGCCAGCGGTGGGAGTAGTAGGGGGCGGTGAGGCCTCCGCCGCATCGCAGCCAGCCACGGGAGGCAGGAGCACGAGGCACGACCGGCGCTGGTTTGGGCGGCTGGAGCAAGAAGACCAGAGGTTGAAGAAGCACTACGGCCGTTGGATGGACATCGTACGGTCACTGGAGCTAGACTCGTGCATATTGACTAAGTTGACAAAGCCCTCCGTCCCCGTCAACTTAGTAGGCCCACAAGTCAGCCTGCCACTATACTGGGTCCCAGCTAACAGGGGGAGTATTCATTTTTTTGTGCGTAATAAGGAGGCACTTCCTTGCGTGCGAAGATATAGCTGGTGGGTCCGAGCTGTCAGCGGAGGTAACATTTTTTCGCAAAATACAGAGGCCCTTTCGGTGGGTCCCTGATGTCAGGTGGAGGAATCATTATTTTGCGCGTAATAAGGAGGCATTTCCTTGCGTGCGGCCATGGACCCAGCTGTCGGCCTCTCCGCGTAAAGTCCACTTCAGATGCATGTCGGTCGTTGACCACGTTCACCAGGCCGCGCCGAGAGCACCAGGGCGGTGGACGACGGCAAGGCCTAGGAAGGGGACGACACGGAGGCAGGGAAGACTCGGCAGTTGTTTCCCACGCGGAGGGGAGTACGACTGTACGAGGGTTTACTGGTTCGTCTGCCGTCGCCGGAGAATAACAGCAGGTGTGGGTGAGTAGAGGGATGGCTAGGCCAGCATGGGAGTATGGTCGGGCGGTGAGGCCTGCGCGGCAGCACAGCCGGCCGCGAGGAGGAGGGAGCAGGCAGTCCCGTTGGCGCTTGTCCCACCGGAGGCTGGAGTAGGAAGAGCAGAGATTGAAAAAGCACGGCGGCCGTTGGATGGACATCCAACAGTCAGTGCTTGTGCGTCAACCTTTTTTTAGGAAAGCCTCAAATCTGTGGAAAACAGCATACAGCCCATCTGCCATTATTTCTAATAATTTACAGCCCATTTGCTAATTCTTAAGGGCTTTTTGGAGCCCGTATTCTTTTTGTTAGCATTACAGCCCATATTGTGGCAACTGTTAAAAAATTATACGAAATTTTGCATATTTCGGTGCGGTCCGAACTGTTTTTAATCCCGAAATTTTGACTCACATTCAAACTGATTTTAAAAATAAATGTATATCAATATAAAATCCAACAAATTCTCCATGCATAAAAATTAATTTAATTTAAAATCTTGAAATGAAAAAAAAGATATTTGAAACTAATTGCCGGTTTGATGTGTTTTAAAAATGTACAACCCATTTCTCATTACTGATGGGCCATTTTCTCGGCCAGCCGAATGAAAGCTCTCCCCCTCTTGAAAGAATTGTAGCCCAACAGGCGTGACAAAGCGACTTACTTGGCAAATCACAAAAAAAACTAGGCTGTGGCCGCGGACCCTGCTGTAAGCCTCTCCACGTACAGTACTCTTCCGATGGAAATCGTTCCTTGACCACATTGACCACGCCGCACGGAGA
The DNA here is from genome assembly GCF_003073215.2 of Triticum urartu. Classification (NCBI taxonomy): domain Eukaryota; kingdom Viridiplantae; phylum Streptophyta; class Magnoliopsida; order Poales; family Poaceae; genus Triticum; species Triticum urartu. Next base: position 367,221,591 of record NC_053024.1, read on the forward strand.
GCACCACGGCGGTGGACGACGGCGAGGCCTAGGAAGGGGACGACGCGGCAGTGGAAGCCCGCGCTGAGAGGGCTACGAGGGTTCACTGGTTTGGCTGCGGTGTGAGGCTGCCGCCGCCGCAGGGCCTGGCCAGCGATGGGAATAGTAGGGGGCGGCGAGGCCTCTGCGGCAACACAGCCAGCTACGGGAGGCAGGAGCATGCGGCACAACCGGCGCTGCTTTGGGCGGCTGGAGCAAGAAGACCAGAGGTTGACGAAGCACTACGGCCGTTGGATGGACATCGTACGGTCATTGGAGCTAGAATCGTTCATATTGACTAAGTTGACAAAGCCCTTTGTCCCGTCAACTTAGTAGGCCCACAAGTCAGCCTCCTAGCAAGGTGGGTCCCAGCTAGCCAGGGGAGTACTCATTTTTTGTGCGTAATAAGGAGGCACTTCCGGTGGGTCCGAGCTGACAACGGGAGGAACGTTTTTTTCGTGAAATACGGTGGCTCGTCCGATGGGTCCCAGCTATCAGGGGGAAATGATTTTTTTCGCAAAATACCGGTGGCCCGTCCGGTGGGTCCCCGCTGAAAGTGCAACTATCCCTAGGTGGTTTTGGTAATTCATAACAACATATAGCTCATTGAGATAATGCTATTCCAAGATGACTATTTCAAGAAAGCTCAGAGATTGGCATGGCATGAATGTGAAAGTGGAACCCTCAAAATTCTAAGGACAAAGGATTGGCTCAAGACTCTTCATTTTATATTTTAGTGATCCAAGATCACATTGAGTCTTTAGGAAAAGCCAATACTATCAAGGAGGGATGAGGTGTTGCTTAATGAGCCTCTTGCTTCATGTGCTTAGTGATATGCTCCAAAACCCTCAACTACTTTCCCATATCCACATATGACCTAAACCCTAAGCCAAACTCGGTCCTACCGATTCTTTCTATCCGGCGCCACCGAGTTTCACTTGTCATAAGCCACTGCCAAACCCTAGCAATTCGGTTCTACCGATAGGGATCTCGGTCTCACCGAGATGGGATTGCAAACTCTCTGTTTCCCTTTCGTAACTTTTTGGTCTCACCGAAAGAGCGAATCGGTCCCACCGAGATTGCAGTGTAAACTCTTTGTTTCCTTTTTGTAACTTTTCGGTCTCACCGAAAGAGCAAATCGGTCCCACCGAGTTTACCTGACCAACTCTCTGGTTAGCTTATTACCAAACTCGGTCTCACTGAGTTTGTGTAATCGGTCTCACCGAGATTACGTTATGCCCAAACCCTAACCATATCGGTCCTACCGAGTTGCATGTCAGTCCCACCGAAAATCTCTAACGGTCACTAGGTTTACCTTTTCGGTCCGACCGAGTTTGTTGATTCGGTCCCACCGAGATTGGAAAACTGTGTGTAACGGTTGGATTTTGTGTGGAGGCTATATATACCCCTCCACCTCCTCTTCATTCATGGAGAGAGCCATCAGAACACATACACAATTCCAACTCATATGTTTTGAGAGAGAACCACCTACTCATGTGTTGAGACCAAGATATTCCATTCCTACCATATGAATCTTGATCTCTAGCCTTCCCCAAGTTGCTTTCCACTCAAATCTTCTTTCCACAAAATCCAAATCCTATGAGAGAGATTTGAGTGTTGGGGAGACTATCATTTGAAGCACAAGAGCAAGGAGTTCATCATCAACACACCATTTGTTACTTCTTGGAGAGTGGTGTCTCCTAGATTGGCTAGGTGTTACTTGGGAGCCTCCGACAAGATTGTGGAGTTGAACCAAGGAGTTTGTAAGGGCAAGGAGATCGCCTACTTCGTGAAGATCTACCGCTAGTGAGGCAAGTCCTTCGTGGGCGATGGCCATGGTGGGATAGACAAGGTTGCTTCTTCGTGGACCCTTCATGGGTGGTTGCTTCTTCGTGGACCCTTCGTGGGTGGAGCCCTCCGTGGACTCGTGCAACCATTACCCTTCGTGGGTGGAGCCCTCCGTGGACTCGCGCAACCGTTACCCTTCGTGGGTTGAAGTCTCCATCAACGTGGATGTAGGATAGCACCACCTATCTGAACCACGGGAAAAACATTCGTGTCTCCAATTGCGTTTGAATCCTCCAAACCCTTCCCTTTACATTCTTGCAAGTTGCATGCTTTACTTTCCGCTGCCAATATACTCTTTGCATGCTTGCTTGAATTGTGTGATGATTGCTTGACTTGTCCTACAATAGCTAAAATCTGCCAAGAACTAAAATTGGGAAAAGGTTAAGTTTTTATTTGGTCAAGTAGTCTAATCACCCCCCCTCTAGACATACTTTTGATCCTACAAGTGGTATCAGAGCTTTGGTCTCCATTTGCTTCGATCTCCATAGCTTTTGGTGGTCATAGCCTTGGTTTCACAACCTAGGAGAGTATGGCGTCTAGCGAGGGAAATTATCACCGTAGAGGTCCTTACTTTGATGGTACTAATTTTGCTAGTTGGAAGCATAAAATGAAAATGCATATTCTTGGACATAACCCCGCCGTTTGGGCTATTGTGTGTGTTGGTTTGCAAGGTGACTTCTTTGATGGGAAAGAACCAAACCGTGAAGCTACCGCGGATGAGTTGAAGATGTTGCAATACAATGCTCAAGCTTGTGATATTCTCTTCAACGGATTGTGCCCCGAAGAATTCAACAAAATCAGCCGTCTTGAGAATGCAAAGGAAATTTGGGACACTTTGATTGATATGCATGAAGGTACCGACTCCGTCAAGGAATCCAAGTTGGATGTGCTTCAAAGTCAACTTGACAAGTTCAAAATGAAGGATGGTGAAGGTGTCGCTGAAATGTACTCTAGGCTTGCTCTCATCACAAATGAGATTGCCGGCTTAGGAAGTGAAGAGATGACCGATAGATTCATCATCAAGAAGATTCTAAGAGCCTTGGATGGAAAATATGATACCGTGTGCACATTGATCCAAATGATGCCCAATTACAAAGATCTCAAGCCAACGGAAGTGATTGGAAGAATTGTTGCTCATGAGATGTCACTTAAGGATAAAGAGGAACTTCACAACAAATCAAGTGGTGCCTACAAAGCCTCATGTGAAGCCCCTACATAATCAAGTGAGAAACAAAACTTCAATGAAGAATTGAGCTTAATGGTGAAGAACTTCAACAAGTTCTACAAGAGTAGAAGCAAAGATAGAAGCTTCAAGTCAAGGTCCTACAATGACAAAAGATCTTCTAGTCGAGAGCGAAACTGCTACAGTTGTGGAAGACCCGGACACTATTCCAATGAGTGTACGGCTCCCTACAAGAGAAGAGAAGATTCTCCAAAAAGAAGAAGCAAAGAATCACCACCAAGAGAGAGAAGGAATAGAGATGATCGTTATGAACGAATATACTCACGGAGAAGGAAGGATTCGGAAAGGAAGGAAAATCATCAAGGAGCTACACAAAACGAAGACATCAAGCTCATGTTGGTGAATGGGTATCCGGCTCCGACTCCGACAGCCACTCCAAGAGAAGTTATCACTCCGACTCCGAAGATACTCAAGATGAAGGTGTTGCCGGTCTAGCACTTGTGTCAACCAACTCCTACGACATATTTGACTCACCAAATGAAGGAATTGGAAGATGCTTCATGGCCAAAGGTCCTAAGGTAACACACCCCGAGTATGTTGATTTCAATAGTGATGAAGATGACTTGTTAGGTGATGATTTGCTTGTTGACAACTCTAGTGATGAATACTATGATGAAACGTCAATTAATCATGCTAATCAAGATAAAACAAATGACAATGATAAGGAGAAGATTGAGGCTCTAACTAAAGAACTAAAAACTCTTAAGTTAGCTCATGAAACTATCTTCGAAGATCATCGAGAACTTTTAAGAGCTCATGAGAAATTACGCTTTGAAAAGCTAAATCTTGAGCAAGAGCATGAGTTCTTAAAAGCAATCAATGATGATATCCACAAGAAAAGTTCTTCTTACATTGCCAAGCGTTTACTCTTATCCACTTACATGCCTCAAGTCAAGTCTAGTAACAAGAACAAGAAAGATTCTTCCTCTAGCAGTAACAATGATCATGCTAAATCCAATATTGTTGCTTCTAGTAGTTCTCTTGATTCCACTAATTATTCTCTTAGCCAAGTTACACTTGAGCAAGAAAATAGCTTATTGAAGGGAATTATAGAGAAAGGAGTGTACAAAAGCCTTGCCGGGAGTAAGCAATTCGAGGAAATTGTGCGCAAGCAAGGAATGCACTGGAAGAATCAAGGTGTTGGTTTTGAACGAAAGTTCAATGCCAATGGAGTTGAGTGGGAAGAAGATCAATACCCCAAGACAAAGTTTGTTCCTCAACAAGAGAAGTATGATACTTATTTCAAGGGGACACAAGCTCAAGATGATCTTCCACCACAAGACTACAAGCAAAAAGGCAAGGACAAGCTTCAAGAGGAAATTGATGCATTTGAAGAAGCTCCTAAGACCTTAGTCAAGTGGATTCCCAAGACTACTTCAAGTTCCACTTCATCAAGTACGACTACAACTCCAAGGATTCCCATCAAGATGGTGTGGATCCAAAAGAAGAAGAACTAGAGAGTTCTTGAGGGTGACTCCGCCAACATACTTCACTCTTATCATTTTGGCAAGAACAAGTGCAATCAACTTCCACATCTTGCACTAGTTCAAGGAGTCACAAACCCTCTTGTTGGTAAGACAAGGGACAAGGTAACCTAAAAGTTTTCGTGGACATCATCTTGTGTGTGCATCACTCTATGTCTATGGATATCCTTGTTTGTTCCTTGTGGGACTAACCCATGTAGGTATTGAAAGTGCAATTCACTCAAATGGATAGCTCCAAGTGATCTACATCAACATTGAGCATCCACATCTTCAACATCTACATGAAGTCATCATCGACAAAACCCGAGGTTAGTTCATCCCTCTAAGGGGGGATATCACATCTAGGGGGGGCTTTACTCTAAGACTTGAGCTAAAGCAACTCTAAAGATGTGAACACAACAATGCTTTATGTAAAAGTGGTAACCCCACTTGAGCTTAAACGATGAGTATGACCTATGATCAAGTGTTCTCACTTGACTCCTAAGTCAATATACTCATATATAGATGAACTTGTTATCGCAAATTGCTTGATAGATGATAGAATTGGTTGTGCATGCCTTGTCACATATTTCATTTGCCATCTTATTGTGTGAGCATGTTGGTTGCATATTTTACTCATTCGAGGACATCCACTTGTTGTTTTGATTGTTTGGTTTTATTTCCTTTTGCCAAGTGGATGGACAAGAATGCCTAAGAACCTCCTCTAGCTATCTATGCTTTTCTCGTCTCAAACTCTATTCATGCTACATCACAAAATTTGATCAAGTCAGATTTGAACCACTCTGTGTGAGGAGCGCTCGGAGTCCCCGATTCGTCATAGACTTAAACTTCCAAAACCTCTTTATGATTCTCGGTCTGACCGATACCCTACTTTCGGTCCTACCGAGATCATTAAGTTGATCTAGGTTTTCGATCTCGGTGCAACCGATTTGAACCATTCGGTCACACCGAGTTGCAATAACTGTATACAGTTTTGCATCTCGGTGCCACCGAGTTGTTCCACTCGGTCACACCGACAGGGTCGGGCTATATATAGTCACGGGCAAAAATTTGGAAATTTCTCCGAACCCCTTCGCCCGCGCGATAGCCTACTCTGCCAACTTGGTCTCCGGATCGTCTCCTCGCCGCCAGCCGCCTCCAGTCGCTGGTCTCCGTCGCCGTCAACGGAAATTCAACCCCGTCGTTGCTGCCATAGCGAGTCTCCGCCGAACTAGGGTATGGACTCGATCTTTGTGCTATTCCCCAATCCGATTCTTAGCACATTGTGATCATCATGATTCTTGCCACGTTTGTTAAACTTCTATCCAGTCAATGAACTCGTAGATTAGGTTTAATTTGAAAATTTTAGGGTTAGGTTTCCGCCGAAACCATCTCGGACCCACCGAGTTGAAAAACTCGGTCCCACCGATTTGGCTTATGCCATTGCACAAGTGAGACTCGGTCTGACCGAGAATTACTTATCGGTGTGACCGATTTTGGAACTCTGTGAAACCCTAGCAGTCTCGGTGCCACCGAACTGTGACTCGGTCTGACCGAGTTCACTAGTTTAGGTGCCAAAACTGCTTCGGTATCACCGAGTTTAGAAATCGGTAGATCCGAGATGCTTTCAGTGGGAAACTAAAACTTAGTTTTTGAATTATTCTTTTGCAAAAATCTCTGCATTTTGTGATGCTTATCCACTCTATCTCATCTATAAACTATTCACAGCGTCAGCAGTCAGAGTTTGCATCATGTTAGACCAAAGTGATAGCCAGAACTTGTCAGAGCAGCAAGTGCAGATGAGTGAGGGCACTAGTCCCTCAAGTTCCTCAGATGATGGCAGCAGGAGCACCCCTAGCAATCTGCCTAAAGCTGCCACAAGACAGAGAAAGAAGAGAACCTCAGACTCAGAAGATGAGGATTATGTGGCAGAAGAGGAAGCAACTTCCAAGAGAGTTGAGCCAGCACAGGGCATAAAACCAGGGATGAAGATCAAAAGGCCAGCATGCAGGCAGCCTATGTCAAAGGTCAGAGCTTCAACTGAGAAGCCCACTCCCATTGAGCCAGTTGCTGCTGAAGGCAAGAAGAGGAAAGAAAGGGTGAAGAAAACTGTAGCCAGAGTGCTTGGCAAGGCTTCCATCATGGAAGATGAGGAGGAAGAAGAAGAGGTAGCTGCACCAGCACCTAAGGCACCCAAGCTGATGGGTGATGCCATAAGAACAGGGGCAGCTGCTTCCAAGGCCAAGCCAGCTCCAAAGCCAAAGCCAAAGAGGAACACAAGAAGCATCCCAGCTACTGAGAAGAACAAGGCCCCAGTGCCTGAAGCTGCAGAAGAAGAAGAAGAGAATGTTCTTAGAAAGCTCAAGCCCAAGATCCCAGACCACAACGATGCTCATCCTATGGCTGAGCATATGAAACTCAGGAGAGATTCAGGGCTCCGGAAGTGGAGAGAAGCAGACCCGTATGCTTTAAGGAGAAGGACTGCAGTTGACTACAGATTTCACACCAAGGAGCAGCAAGACTTTTATGAGACAGTGCTGCTAGACAAGAAGCCAGTTGTCTGTGATATGAGATGGGTTGATTGGCAATACATCAAGGACAACGAAGAGTACTACCCTGGAGTGCAGGACAGCTTCAAGGCATGTGGAGTAGAGGACTTTGTTGGGCAGAAGCTCACAAAGTGGAACGAGGAACTCATCATGCAGTTCTACTCCACAGCCCATTTCTATCCAGATGGCAGGATTGTATGGATGTCAGAGGGTACGAGGTACTAGTCTACAGTTGCTGAATGAGCTCAGCTGATTAATGCCCCAGAAGAGCATGACGATGACTTGGACGTTTATGCCAAGAAGAAGATGGACCACAACTCAATGTCAAACATGTACAAGGAGATTCCAAATGAAGCACTTGATACGTTCAAGTTTGGCTCACTACACTATCTTCTGTCAGGGCTGCCAACCATCAACTGGATTCTTAGGCACACCCTATTGCCCAAGTCTGGAGATCACAAGATGATCAGGGGCCACGCGATCAACTTGCTTCATATCTTTGACGTGCCACAAAAATTCAAAGTCATGAGCCTTATGATTGAAACAATCAAGAGGACAGCAGCAGACCAGAAGAGGAGCTGTGGATATGCCCCACAGATTCAGGAGCTCATCAACTCTAGGATGGGCACGGGCATATACTTATTGGACAAGGAACACCTGCCCATCCGTCCAGACTTTGAAGATAATCAAGTGGTCATGACTGAGAATGAGCCATCATCTGCCCAAGCACAAGCCAAGAAGGAGAAGGCGAGGAAGGAGAAAGCTGCCAAGATGCCTACTCAAGAGGAGGCATCTGAATATTTCCTGAAAACCAAACAAGAGCAGCTTGGTTACTTGATTGCATCCACCATGCGGATTGAGCAAGGACTAGCCACCCTAACTCAGAACCAGGCAAGCTTAGAGAGGATCATGGAACAAAAGTTCTATGACTTGGATGTCAAAGTGACAGAGATTCAGACTGCAGTGGAGCAGCTCCAGGATGACATGCAGGAGAGGAGAGGCAAGACTACAACTGATGCCTTTGCCAGAGTGCCACGAGGTCCGAGGTCGTCTGCAGTGCCAGTTGCTGACCCCAGAGCCACCATGTCTGCACCAGCTACAGCCTCAGTTCCACCAGCTCCAGCGTCCACTTCAGCCTCGACTCCGACCACGTATACAGAAGGCTTCGTCCTTGGAGTGCTCCGGACTCCACCACCACCTGAAGATCAAGCCTGAGTGTCGACTTAGCACTATGCATTTTCTAGGAACTTTTTGGTAACTTGTTTCCAAAGGGGGAGAAAATGTATAGATCATAGGCTTCGAGAGAGAGTGTTGTTTTTAGTGTTGCTTTTATTCTCTCTTGTTTTATTTGGTGTTTTTTTCGATGCTCATGAGACATTGATGATCATGTGTTTGATCATAAGCTACACTTAATGTTTGCTTAATATTATCATCTTATCTATCTTATGTGATCATTCACTATTCTTGGTGATGAGTGCATGTATTTCATTCTTATCATTTTAAGCGCTCCACCAAGATGTATGTGACATGGAAGAGTAACCCATGACTCTAACTCTTTGTACATTTGCAGTCCAAAGCAAATTTTAAATATGCACAAATTTAGGGGGAGCTCTTACTTGTCACATACTTCTCAAAGCGACGATATATTTCATGCTTATTATCATTTGTCGAAGCTTTGATCTATATGTTGTCATCAATTACCAATAGGGGGAGATTGAAAGTGCAACTATCCCTAGGTGGTTTTGGTAATTCATAACAACATATAGCTCATTGAGCTAATGCTATTCCAAGATGACTATTTCAGGAAAGCTCAATGATTGGCATGGCATGGATGTGAAAGTGGAACCCTCAAAATGCTAAGGACAAAGGATTGGCTCAAGCTCAAAAGCTCAAGACTCTTCATTTTATATTTTAGTGATCCAAGATCACATTGAGTCTTTAGGAAAAGCCAATACTATCAAGGAGGGATGAGGTGTTGCTTAATGAGCCTCTTGCTTCATGTGCTTAGTGATATGCTCCAAAACCCTCAACTACTTTCCCATATCCACATATGACCTAAACCCTAAGCCAAACTCGGTCCTACCGATTCTTTCTATCCAGCGCCATCGAGTTTCACTTATCATAAGCCACTGCCAAACCCTAGCAATTCGGTTCTACCGATAGGGATCTCGGTCTCACCGAGATGGGATTGCAAACTCTCTGTTTCCCTTTCGTAACTTTTTGGTCTCACCGAAAGAGCGAATCGGTCCCACCGAGATTGCAGTGTAAACTCTTTGTTTCCTTTTTGTAACTTTTCGGTCTCACCGAAAGAGCAAATCGGTCCCACCGAGTTTACCTGACCAACTCTCTGGTTAGCTTATTACCAAACTCGGTCTCACCGAGTTTATGTAATTAGTCTCATCGAGATTACGTTATGCCCAAACCCTAACCATATCGGTCCTACCGAGTTGCATGTCAGTCCCACCGAAAATCTCTAACGGTCACTAGGTTTACCTTTTCGGTCCGACCGAGTTTGTTGATTTGGTCCCACCGAGATTGGAAAACTGTGTGTAACGGTTGGATTTTGTGTGGAGGCTATATATACCCCTCCACCTCCTCTTCATTCATGGAGAGAGCCATCAGAACACATACACAATTCCAACTCATATGTTTTGAGAGAGAACCACCTACTCATGTGTTGAGACCAAGATATTCCATTCCTACCATATGAATCTTGATCTCTAGCCTTCCCCAAGTTGCTTTCCACTCAAATCTTCTTTCCACAAAATCCAAATCCTATGAGAGAGATTTTGAGTGTTGGGGAGACTATCATTTGAAGCACAAGAGCAAGGAGTTCATCATCAACACACCATTTGTTACTTCTTGGAGAGTGGTGTCTCCTAGATTGGCTAGGTGTTACTTGGGAGCCTCCGACAAGATTGTGGAGTTGAACCAAGGAGTTTGTAAGGGCAAGGATATCGCCTACTTCGTGAAGATCTACCGCTAGTGAGGCAAATCCTTCGTGGGCGATGGCCATGGTGGGATAGACAAGGTTACTTCTTCGTGGACCCTTCGTGGGTGGTTGCTTCTTCGTGGACCCTTCGTGGGTGGAGCCCTCCGTGGACTCGCGCAACCATTACCCTTCGTGGGTGGAGCCCTTCGTGGGTGGAGCCCTTCGTGGACTCGCGCAACTGTTACCCTTCGTGGGTTGAAGTCTCCATCAACGTGGATGTAGGATAGCACCACCTATCCGAACCATGGGAAAAACATCCGTGTCTCCAATTGCGTTTGAATCCTCCAAACCCTTCCCTTTACATTCTTGCAAGTTGCATGCTTTACTTTCCGCTGCCAATATACTCTTTGCATGCTTGCTTGAATTGTGTGATGATTGCTTGACTTGTCCTACAATAGCTAAAATCTGCCAAGCACTAAAATTGGGAAAAGGTTAAGTTTTTATTTGGTCAAGTAGTCTAATCACCCCCCCTCTAGACATACTTTCGATCCTACACCCGCTGTCAGGTGGAGGAATAATTATTTTCTACGTAATAAGGAGGCACTTCCTTGTGGCTGCCGTGGACCTAGCTGTCAGCCTCTCCATGTACAGTACTCTTCCAATGGAAGTCGGTCCTTGACCACATTGACCACGCCGTGCCGAGAGCACCACGGCGGTGGACGACGGCGAGGCCTAGGAAGGGGACGACGCGGAGCCGTGCAAGATGCGGTAGTGGATGCCCACGTGGAGAGGAGTACGAGCGTTCACTGGTTCGGCTGCGGTGTGAGGCTGTCGTCGCCGCAGAATAACAGGGGGTGTGGGTGAGTGGAGGGATGGTCTGGCCAGTGGTGGGAGTAGTATGGGGGCGGTGAGGCCTCCGCGATAGCACAGCCGGCCACGGGAGGCAGGAGCAGGCGGCACGACCGGCGCTGTTTTGGGCGGCTGGAGCAAGAAGTCCAGAGGTTGAAGAAGCACTATGGCCGTTGGATGGACATCATACGGTAACTGGAGTATTGACTAAGTTGACAAAGCTCACCGTCCCTGTCAACTTAGTAGGCCCATAAGTCAGCCCAACAATATGGTGGGTCCCAGCTAGCAGGGGGGTATTCATTTTTTTGGGCGTAATAAGGAGGCACTTCCTTGCGTGTAAAGATATAGCTGGTGGGTCTGACCTGTCAGCGGGGGGTATGTTTTTTTCGCGAAATACATAGGCCCTTCCTTTGGGTCCTAGTTGTCAGGTGGAGGAATCATTATTTTGCGCGTAATAAGGAGGCATTTCCTTGCGTGCGGCCGTGGACTCAGCTGTCAGCCTCTCCACGTACAGTCCAGTTCCGATGGATGTCGTTCATTGACCACGTTGACCAGGCTGCGCCGAGAGCACCAGGGCGGTGGACGATGGCGAGGCCTAGGAAGGGAACGACACGGAGCCAGGGAATACTCGGCAGTTGTTTCCCACGCGGAGGAGTACGAGAGCTTACTGGTTCGTCTGTCATCGCCGGAGAATAACAGCAGGTGTGGGTGAGTAGAGGGATGGCTAGGCCAGCGATGGGAGTACGGTGGGGCCGTGAGGCCTGCGCGGCAGCATAGCCGGCCGCGGGAGGAGGGAGCAGGCAGTCCCACCGGCGCTTGTTTGAGCGGCTTGAGCATGAAGAGCAGAGATTGAAGAAGCACGACAGCCGTTGGATGGACATCCAACAGTCACTGCTCTTGTGTGTTGACTAAGTTGACAGGGCGTTGCGTGTGCGTCAACCTTTTTTTTTATGAAAGCATACGCGTCAACCTGTAGTAGGCACACAAGTCAGCCTCAAATCTAAGGAAAACAGCATACAGCCTATCTGCCATTATTGCTAATAATGTACAGCCCATTTGCTAATTCGTAAGAATTTTTTTGGAGCCCATCTTCTTTTTGTTAGCATCACACCCCATATTGTGGCCACGGTTAAAAAGTATATGAAATTTTGCATATTTCCATGCGGTCAACTGTTTTTAATGCAGAAATATCGATTCACATTCAAACTATTTTGAAAAATAATTTATATAAATATAAAATCCAAATAATTGTCCACGCATAAAAATCAATGGAATTTAAGATCTTGTAATGAAAAAAAATTGAAACTAATTCCCAGTTTGATGTGTTTTAAAAATGTACAGCCCATTTCTGGGCAAACCGAATGAAACTCTCCTCGTCTTGAAAGATTTGCAGCCCAGCAGGGCCGATAAAGCAAGTAGGCCTTGTTTGGGTATTTCTTTTAAAAATAGAACTGGGCTAGCCATTTTCAGCAAGAAGAAAACACAACTGGGCTCATGATGTGGTAAACATAAATAAAACCCTGGCTAGACGGGCCACAGCCCCCGCACAGCCCCGTTGTTACCCTGATCCGTCGCTAAAACTAGTATAAATAACAACTGCTTGTTCCTCAAAAAAACTGTGCGACTTGCTGGGTCCCTGGTGTCAGCCGCTCGTAGTATAATTCTCTCGTTTATTGACTATGTTGACAATGGCGTGAGCCCTAGATGTCCAACCAATTAGGAGGAACCATATTTTTGGGCTTGTACTATAGAGGCACTTGCTTGTGTAGTGCCATGACGCTGGTGGGTCCCTACTGTCATCCTCTCCACGTACAGTCATCTCCTTGTTCCTCTCGGTTGTTGACGACATTGACAACGCAAGAGGGCGGCGCACCGCGCACGGCGAGCGAACCAAGGCCACAAGGCGGAGGACGACGGCGAGGCCTCGGACGGAATGAACATGAGCCGTTGAAGATGCGCCGGTCCAGTCACAGGTGGAGGGGAGTACGAGGGTTGACTGGTTCGGGCGTGGGTGCGTGTTGGGGCTGACATTGCCGGAGAATAACAGGACGTGTGGGGGAATAGAGGGAGGGACTGGCCAACATTGGAGGGTACGTACGGTAGGGCGGCGGAGGCGCAGCCGGCCATGGGAGGCGAGAGCAGGCAGAGCCGACGGGGTGGTTTGGTTTGGGCGATTGGAGGAAGAAGAAGACAAGAGATAGAAGATACACGACAGATGTTGGATGTCAATCCAACGGCTGGTAGGGAGAATCGTTTGTTGACTGGCTAGTAAGTTGACACCACCTTGGATAGGCTATTTCCTCGCGGGTCCCAAATGTCAGAATCCAAATCTGTCACGGTCATGCAGCCTTTCCTATGAAAATTTACAGCCCATTTGATGTGCTAGTTCGAAATAATTTTGTGGGTGCTGGTGGGGGCTAATCACTTGGCTTCTGTAATGCACAGTGAGCTCAAGCAGCCGGCGAGAGTGATGTTATTTCCCTTGGTTTGGATTTGTTACAATATTTCACTCTAAATTAAACGAATGGCAAGCCATTTGCCTTGTTTCAAAGAAAATATGACAGTCACAGCCGAGTTGAAAAGGGCAGGAACATCTAACTCCATTTTACAAACTGTACAAAAGCACGAGGGTTAATTGTTCATCAGGTTTACAAAAAAACAGATTGAAAAGGGCAACAACATCTAACTCCAGCACTGTTTTCGGCGGTCACAGTCAAATGGATCAGTCAGGTCCATAGAATGAACATCCTGGGTCGTAAAATTTACTGGATTATGACCACAATATGTTGTAAATAGAAGCCCGGCACGTTCAGAAGCTCTTTTGCCCACCTGAAACTCCTTTTTTTGCTCTTCAACATACCCATCCGTCAAAACCATGCTGCTGATAAACTTAAGCCTGATGGACAATAGTAACCTCGCATTCAGCAGGAAGAATGTGACAAATCTTGTGTTTGCACGGTTGGCTACATATCGTTCTAGCGTTATTGTCTGTCTTCAATCGAATCTCATGAGAAGTGAGAAAATACCGATGCTTACGAATCCACCGATTGGTTATAACTTTCTTACCCCGTCCTGTTGCCTAAATAGACATGAAGATTGAAAACAGTTAAGGTTTAAAAGAAGAGTGTCGAAAGAGCAACAGCTGAACAGTTAATTCTAGTACACTATATGCAGGCTTCCAATGTGCGTGAAATTATCACCTTTATATACAACTTCTCCAGACATGGAAAGCATTGCAGCAAGCCAATAATCTTGTTCATATCAAAACTATTCATTTGGATATATAAGATCTTAATAGAATCCAGCACCATTGATAGGCCATCCATGGAGAAACTCTTCATTGATCATAGAACATAATATTAGTACAAAATGTGTACTCCAAGATGATATATAAATTATGCGCAGAAATTTAAAATGCAGCTTATGGTTACAAGTGTAGATGATAATATAAAGTACCTGAAGAACTGTGGAGCCAAACACCATATTGAAATGAGCACAGAGATCATGTATTACACCCAACGTCTCCAGTTTAGGCGCAGAGAGGACGGTTATTTGCAACGGTGAATAAATAGAATCAAGGATCAACCTTTGAAGTGAAGGGGCATCTTGGATGATGATCTGCCTTCCATCAAAAGAAATTCCAATTCTTACAAGGTTAGGCGACTTTATTTGGAGACAACCGATTCTAACTGTGAAAACAAGCACCAAGCACTCTAGCGCAGGGCAACTAGAGTGGATGATGCTGTGCAATGAGGCCTCCGATATACGAACCCGCACAAGTGAAAGTTTCTTGAGAAATGGGAGTCGAAGGCTTAGTACCAGATTGTCTGGTAGGTAGCACTGTGCAAAGGTGGCGGTGTGGAGAGAGGACGAAAATCCCGAGATGGACATCGGTGCTGAGGGCACAAGTTCATGGCGTTCGGTATGTGGTATGTGATTTCCAGGGGAATAGTAGAACTCAAGCAGCTGTAGTTCTGTGAATTCAGGGGATTCCAGCCAGGCGTCCACCGTGCAGGGCATGGTCTGCTTGCTCAGGTAGCATGACGGGATGCAAAGGCTTTGAACGGAGCCCTGGTGGGAGGAGATGATGGCTCTGGGGATTTCAAAATCATTGAAGAGAGATAGCTGACGACAGTCGAGATTAAGGGGAACGGCGCGCCATAGAGGGCGCCACCGAATTGAGAGGACTTGGGTGCGGCAGCAATCCTTGGTGGGGAGAAGCGAGATGATCTCCCCAAGGATGGCGTCCGGGAGATCACTGATGCGGTCCACCCGAGATTCTACGGTTTCCTGGGATCCGGTGGGGGCAGGGTCGCTGCTTCTCCCCGTCGGGTGCGGGATCTACAACAGGCGTCGCCGCTAGCGGGAGCCTCATCTTCTTGGCGCTGGGGTCAGCCGACTCCATTTTCCTCGGGGGCGTCGCGTCGCGCTCACGGATTTGAGCAGAGTAACGAATGACGAGCCTAGTTGTAGTGCGAGCGAAGAAGAAGGGGAGCTGGGGGTTTTCTGTAGGAGTGAGGAAGAAGGGAAGCTGGGGTTTTCTGTAGGAGTGAGGTGAGGAATTTAGGGGTACGAGTGGAGCGAGCTGACGTGAGGTGGGTGGGAGCGAGGAGGGAGAAGAGCACCTAGGTTTTTAATTGATTTTACTATTTACTAGTGTGGATGGGCTGTTTTGTCTTGGGACCCGAGAAACAATTACTACTAGTATAGTGGAGACACTCTACAGCTACCCAGAAAAACAATTACTACTAGTACAGTGGAGACACTCTACCGCTTCTGGCTCCTCCTAGGTCATTGAAACGTCTCCCTCCACTGAATGTCGTTATACTTTTGTTCACTGACATGCGGGCCATGTAGCGCGCGGGCCCAAATGCCATCCACCAAATTAGAAGGCAGTATGCAGGCGGAGAGTCACCCTGGTCGTAGCGCGGCAGTAACGAGCCGTCGTATCACAAAACCCCACCTCCCCGCAGTCTAAGTTTGACGGACGAAGCAACCATCATTTCACTCTTCGCTGAATCCCCTTCTCCCTCACCGTCTTCAAGAAAGGCAACACTTGCATCTGCCACTGTTCTTCTCTCCGAACGAAGGGAAGGTAAGCGGATCCGTGATGTTGGTATATTTTGGTTCAGAGGAAAAAAACTTTTGCAAAGCAGTAACCGATCCTCACTCTCTTTTTGTTTCATTGTCATTGCGATTGTGTTTTCCTTTCAGTGGACTCCTAGTATTCGTCAGTTTCATGATGGACCAAGGAGAACCAGGCAAAGATCTGCCGATATTGGAGCAGACGCAGGAGGCTGATCCCCATGAGACAGAGAGCTCCAAGAAGATGGAGGCAACCACCGAGGCGACCCCAGATACTGAGATGGTCAACACCCTGTTTGAGGTTACAGCCCCCGTGGCAGTGCAGGAGCAGTTTTCCCCCTTTGAGGATGTGTCCCCCCCTGCTAAGCTGCCCAAGGTGATTTCCTTCTTTGCCGATCTCGATTGTGGTTTTTCATCTAAGTATGTGGTGATTTTTTTTAGAAAAGGAAGTATGTGGTGATTAATAATGCACAATTTTATTAGCTTCGATGCCATGGTATACGTAGTGGTTTAAATAACTCGTGTTTCTTATACTGAAAAGTAATTCAGAATTTGTTTCCGTTTCAATTAGAGCCCTGATGCAGACAAGGATTGTGTGGTTGTACATGTAACTCGCTATGAGGCGGACGACCTGAATATACGCACTGGGAAAACAGAGTTCTTAGGCTGTTGGATCCTGGAAGCCATTTGCGGTTATACCAATGAAGAGTTGTATTCCAGCCTCACTGTGTCAGGCGTGTTGTCCAGGGTGTACTGAAGTACAAGAAGTTCAAAGCTACTCCTTCGTTTGTGAGGAATACTGTTCTTGTCAAGCTTACGCAGGAAGATGACGTGGCATGCCTCCACAAACAAGTTTATCAGTGGCAAGGCCACAAGGTTGTCTTCATGAAGGTTCACAGGATTGAGCTGCTGCGGGACGTCCTCGATGATGTTCATGGCAAGGTCCGTCTTGTGTCTAGCCCAAATTAGACCGAGGCATGAAATAGTTGCCCCAGCTAGTGTTTAATAGTAGTTTGGATTGTGTCTAATTATCCGAACCTTGCCTGTTATCGACCCCTCTGGGGCTAGTACTCTGTTTGAATCTGTCTATGGGAACTGCTGCTACTTTTGTGTGCCCGTGAATCATGTGAGAACCATCGTAATTGTTGCCGAAATAGATGCGTCCTCACTAGTTTTCTCATGAATATGGCATGGTAAGACATAAGTTGTCACGGTTTATCATACGAGCAGTGTGTGTTTTGACGAAATAGAGCACTCGTTCGAGAACCGTGCGCCGACGTATACATAAGTATTTGTAAACACTGTTGGTGCTAACCCACTTGTAAGCAGTTGTGCAAAACACGGCACATTGGCTCAGCTCGCTTCAACACTAGGCTATCGACCAGCTCACAATCAACAATCTGTTGTCTGACATATAAGAAACTATGTATCTTGTTATAGTGGTTCATGCAGTTAATTGAGGCCACAATGTAATAAATTCCAAACGTTCACACGCTAGTCCAGCGCTCATGTGGAACACTCAAATTAAACTCGTCTTCATAAAAAACTTGAAAAGCATAAGTTAAGCAATTTTATACATCTCAATGATTCATAGAACATAACAAACATATACTAGTTCACAGAAAAAGACAAAGTTGTGAGAAGGTTTACAAATCAGGAAAAAACAAGCAAGGCTTCTCTCTGAGCAAAGGGCCTCCCGGCAGGCTTAAATTTCCTGGAGTTCACTCTAGTTTTTTCTTGTTGCCACCATTCAAGGTTAGGTTCTCTCATTCCAGAATAACCAATTATAATTGTGGTATCAGCTGGAATGCTGAACTGAACCATGCAGTGTACTGACCAGCTGAAATGCTTGTGCATTCCACTAAATTTAAGCACCGCTATTTGCAGAAATAAGCAGACCACAATGCCTCTTGTCCGCGCACCTGTCCAAAAAACCGTTGTGCAGTTGTGTCAGCTAGTCCTTGGTCCATGGATGAACTGGTAGAAAGTGCATTCCGGACTAGGATGCAGTTGTTTTCGCTCATCCCTGCACTGCAATCAGGAAGTAAAACATACGAATCAGCTTATTTTAGATTGCGTTGGTCATTCTACCTTAGTTACTACCAATGTAGGGATACCTTGAAGACGGGAGGTTAGACGATGGCAGCGAGGGATAGCCATCTCATTTTGCGCAGTTGTACTAAAACTGAGGTGTGTGCTTTTGATTGCATGGATAGAAACGATACGGAGACAGACATCCCGAAACAATATGGAGATAGACATCCCTGTTTGCGCAAATAAGATATACGGTTATTTAAACAGTGACAGATATTACTACTTTCCCCCGTTTCCTCTTAGAACCAAGTCCTAGATTCATGCTACAGCTTTCCCACTTTCTTCCCTGTTTGAACCAACGGTTTGAGTCGACTGTATGAAATAGCTTTACTTCTAATCTACTACTACTATAATGCGGCAGTTTTGAAATTGGATTTACCACTCCATCTTCGGTTCTCCCGCCCAAACAAGCATTGGCTCAAAATCCACCGTTCATTTCCCCTCTCATGCATATCACTGTCGTCCATCAAACAAAGGATGACATGATCTGACGGCTAAGAGCTGCTGGATTCGCTCCCGCTCCTTGTGCACATGGCCGACTCTGCTCTCCAAGTAAACAAATAAAGAAGTCCCCGTTGAATCTGGATTGCACCTACTGAAGTTGAGAAATGTCTATAAACTGCTGCCACCTCCTCACATGCAAGTACGACAAGTTGGCAAATAACTAGCACATTTTGGTTCCCCGTTGTCACCTGGGAAATAAACACTCTACTACTAACTAATTTTTTTAGATTACTGTAAAAATGGATTTTTTAGATGCCGCTATACTGCAAAGTTTATACTGTTCACATAACATAACATTGCATGGCTGATGCTAGCTAAAGTTTTATTCTGCTTCATCGAGAAATGTAATATTTTTATTATTCACAGAAAAAGTGTAATATTTTATTTCAGTCATACATAAGCTATACCTCAAGCTAATACGGGACATGAGTGTCTGTCAGACCTAAATGACTTATTTAGTTGCACAAAATAGTCCATAAACATGCATGTAAACCGTCAAACAACTCTGGAACTATACATCAGTGGAACCCAGGAAACGGCATATAATAAAACTACAACTTTTATCTTGTAATCAAATTCTTACTTGGAACTCAGTTTGATTTGTGCAAGTGATTTGCTTCTTATTTCAGAATAGTCCTTAGATCATGCAAACAAACAGACTATGATATCTAGTCAACATACGAGTACCCATTTCTCTCTCTAAAAAGAAGGTATATGAGTATCTATCATACAGAACATACGTGCAAAGCACGTGCCTTAGTAGAAGTCTAGGTGGCTTTGGAAGAGCGGACGGAAGTAGAAAAGGGTCCACACGAAGGGAGCTGGGGCAGTAGAGCAAGGCAGATTTTGAAGGAATATATACCTGAGGGTCGTCGGCATGTCGCAAAGACGGCGTCGGGAGGCCGCATCTTGGCCACAATACCGCAGGGAGGAAGAAGGGGTCGGAGGCCCTCCCGAGCCGGCGCTCCCTCGGAGAGAACGGCACGGCCGCCGATCGGGACGTGCGGGCAGCCGTTGGTCTCTGATACATCTCCATCGTATCTATAATTTTTGATTGTTCCATGCCAATATTATTCAACTTTCATATACTTTTTGGCAACTTTTTATATTATTTTTGGGACTAACATATTGATCCAGTGCCCAGTGCCAGTTCCTGTCTGTTACATGTTTTTGGTTTCGCAGAATATCCATATCAAACGGAGTCCAAACAAGATAAAAACGGACGGAGCTTATTTTTGGAAAATATGGAAAATTCGGAAGGAAAATCAACGCGAACCAGTGCCCGAGGTGGTCACGAGGCAGGGCCCCCCCCTTAGGGCGCGCCCCTACCCTCATGAGCCCACCGTAAGGCGGTTGACGCTCTTCTTTTGCCGCAAGAAAGCTAATATTCGGAAAAAAATCATGGCGAAGGTTTCAGGCCAATCGGAGTTACGGATCTCCATATATATACGAAACGGTGAAACAGAGCCAGAACAGAACGCAGAACTAGAGAGAAACAGAGAGATAGATCCAATCTCGGAGGGGCTCTCGCCCCTCTCATGCCATGGAGGCCAAGGACCAGAGGGGAAACCCTTCTCCCATCTAGGGAGGAGGTCAAGGAAGAAGAGGAAGAAGGGGGCCCCTCTCCCCCTCTCCTCCGGTGGTGCCGGAACGCTGCCGTGGCCATCATCATCATCACCGCGATCTTCACCAACACCTCCGCCATCTTCACCAACATCTCCATCACCTTCCCCCCTCTATCTACAGCGGTCCACTCTCCCGAAACCCGCTGTACCCTCTACTTGAACATGGTGCTTTATGCTTCATATTATTATCCAATGATGTGTTGCCATCCTATGATGTCTGAGTAGATTTTCGTTGTCCTATCGGTGGTTGATGAATTGCTATGATTGATTTAATTTGCTTGTGGTTATGCTGCTGTCCTTTGGTGCCCATCATATGAGCGCGCGTGTGGATCACACCATAGGGTTAGTTGTATGTTGATAGGACTATGTATTGGAGGGCAAGAGTGACAGAAGCTTCAACCTAGCATAGAAATTGATGCATACGGGATTAAAGGGGGACCAATATATCTTAATTCTATGGTTGGGTTTTACCTTAATGAACATTAGTAGTTGCGGATGCTTGCTAATAGTTCCAATCATAAGTGCATAGAATTCCAAGTAAGGGATGACATGCTAGCAGTGGCCTCTCCCACATAATACTTGTTATCGGTCTAGTAAAGTAGTCAATTGCTTAAGGGGCAATTTTGCAACTCCTACCACCACTTTTCCACACTCTCTATATTTACTTTATTGTGTCTTTACTTAAACAGCCCCTACTTTTTATTTACGTAATCTTTATTATCTTGCAAACCTATCCAACAACACCTACAAAGTACTTCTAGTTTCATACTTGTTCTAGGTAAAGCGAATGTCAAGCATGCATAGAGTTGTATCGGTGGTCGATACAACTTGAGGGAATATTTGTTCTACCTTTAGCTCCTTGTTGGGTTCGACATTCTTACTTATCGAAAACTGTTGCGATCCCCTATACTTGTGGGTTATCAAGACCTTTTTCCGGCGCCGTTGCCGGGGAGCAATAGCGTGGGGTGAATATTCTCGTGTGTGCTTGTTTGCTTTATCACTAAGTAATTTTTATTTGCTGTTCTTAGTTGTTTTCTACCTTTAGTTATGGGTAGGAAACACAAAATACCAAAAAAATTAGTTGTACCTACTGAACCAATAGTTGAGGAACCACTCAAAATCTATCACACTGCTGAAGCTTTTTACTTGGATCATCTTCGATCCCTTTGTGCTCGTGCCGAAACCCCAACTAGCTTAGTTGAGGGCAAATCTTTAGATGAGCATGCTTGTTATGTGCGACACCGTATATCTGAAAACGGGAAACTATCATGGGGTCAAATTCAACGTTTGCAATGCTATGCTTGGAATTTATGTGAAATATATGATTTTACTTGTTGTTTTGAAAACCCTAAGAAACACCTTCCCTATCAATGTGAGTTTAGTAATAATGGAATCATATCTTCGTATGCTAAGGGTGTTTATAATTACTATGATGTTCAACAAATTGAAGAATTTGTTGCTTTTAAGGGTGCTTCTGAAATTGCTTCTTTGATTGAAAAGTATGATGCTACTCTTCACAAATCTGAAAATTTTGCCATACTTGAATATTGTTATGAGAATTATGCTTCTAATGCTTATGTTAAACTATATATTGAGGACTACTCCGCTGTCCAAGAAGAGACTAATATTTTGCAGGAGTCTATGGAAGAAGAAGTTGATGACACTGTGAGCTCATTGGATGAAAAAGATGAGGAGGAGAGCGAAGAACAAAAGGAGGAAGAGAGGATTGATCACCTGTGCCCACCTTCTAATGAGAGTAACTCTTCAACTCATACATTGTTTAATTCCCCTTCGTGCTTACCGAAGGACGATTGCTATGATGACTATTATGATCCCTATGATTCTTTTGAAATATCCCTTTTTGATGATGCTTGCTATGCTTATGGCCAAGATGCCAATATGAATTATGCTTATGGAGATGAACTTGCTATAGTTCCTTATGTTAAACATGAAATTGTTGTTATTGCACCCACGCATGATAGTCCTATTATCTTTTTGAATTCTCCTGATTATACTATATCGGAGAAGTTTGCACTTATTAAGGATTATATTGATGGGTTGCCTTTTACCGTTGCACATGATGATTTTGATAAATATAATATGCATGTGCTTGCTGCTCCTACTTGCAATTATTATGAGAGAGGAACTATATCTCCACCTCTCTATGTTTCCAACATGATAAAATTGCAAGAAATTGTTTATACTATGCATTGGCCTTTACTTTGTGTGCATGAATTGTTCTTTTATGACATGCCGATGCATAGGAAGAGAGTTAGACTTCGTCATTACATGATATATGTTACCTTGTGCTCACCACTAAATTACAAATCATTGTTGATTCAAATTGGCTTTGATATACCTTGGGATCCGGGTGGATTCACTACTTGAGCACTACATGCCTAGCTTAATGGCTTTGAAGAAAGCGCTGCCAGGGAGACAACCCGGAAGTTTTAGAGAGTCATTTATTTCTGTTGAGTGCTTTTATATATTTTAGAAACAACAAAAATAAAGAGGGGAACCCGAAACTTTTTCTAAAAGAAAAGTGAAAGTGAGAGAGATGAGCATTGTGAAAGTGGGGGACGTCCTTGAACTTTGTTCATGCCCATGGGAACTTTGTGAATCTTAATTACAGAAACCTTTCAACAAAAACAATTATCCCCTTGTACAATTCCATTGTATTATAAAAATAATGTGCCAAGGTTTGCCTTTAGGATGTTTACGATGCTTGTTGGTTTGTGCGGTGCAGGACAAAAACTTTGGCTGTAGTGCATGAATTTTAATTTTTTACTGGAACGTCAAATGGTTCTGATTCTTTTTGAACTGTCTTTCTGTACAATTTTTTTATTTTTCCTAATTTTGGAAGAATTTTTCAACTATCAGAAGTATGGTGCATGTTCAGATTGCTACAGACTGTTCTGTTTTAGACAGATTCTGTTTTTGATGCATAGTTTGCTTGTTTTGATGAACCTGTCAATTTATATCAGTGGATTAAGCCATGAAAAAGTTATATTACAGTAGACACAATGCAAAAACAAAATATGAATTGTTTTGCAACAGTACTTAGAGTAGTGATTTGCTTTATTATACTAACGGATCTTATCGAGTTTTCTGTTGGAGTTTTGTGTGGATGAAGTGTTCGATGATTGAGAAGGTCTCGATGTGAGAAGAAGGAAGAGAGGCAAGAGCTCGAGCTTGGGGATGCCCGAGGCACCCCAAGTAAATATTCAAGGAGACTCAAGCGTCTAAACTTGGGGATGCTGGGGAGGCATCCCCTCTTTCTTCAACAAGTATCGGTATGTTTTCAGATTCGTTTCGTTCATGCGATATGTGCAAGTCTTGGAGCGTCTTTTGCATTTAGGTTTTTACTTTTATTTTATGCACCATGCTGGTATGAGATGGTTCTTGGTTGATTTATAGAATGCTCTTTGCACTTCACTTATATCTTTTGAGTATGGCTTTATAGAATGCTTCATGTGCTTCACTTATATCATTTGAAGTTTGGATTGCCTGTTTCTCTTCACTTAGACAACCGCCATTTGTAGAATGCTCTTTTGCTTCACTTATATTTGTTAGAGCGTGGGCATATCTTTTGTAGAAAGAATTAAAACTCTCTTGCTTCACTTATATCTATTTAGAGAGATGACAGGAACTGGTCATTCACATGGTTAGTCATAAAATCCTACATAAAACTTGTAGATCGCTGAATATGATATGTTTGATTCCTTGCAATAGTTTTGCGATATAAATATGGTGATATTAGAGTCGTGCTAGTTGAGTAATTGTGAAATTGAGAAATACTTTTGTTGAGGTTTGCAAGTCCCGTAGCATGCACGTATGGTGAACCGTTATGTAACGAAGTCGGAGCATGAGGTGTTTATTGATTTTCTTCCTTATGAGTGGCGGTCGGGGACGAGCGATGGTCTTTTCCTACCAATCTATCCCCCTAGGAGCATGCGCGTAGTACTTTGTTTTGATGACTAATAGATTTTTGCAATAAGTATGTGAGTTCTTTATGAATAATGTTGAGTCCATGGATTATACGCACTCTCACCCTTCCATCATTGCTAGCCTCTCTAGTACCGCGTAACTTTCGCCGGTACCATAAACCCACCATATACCTTCCTCAAAACAGCCACCATACCTACCTATCATGGCATTTCCATAGCCATTCCGAGATATATTGCCATGCAACTTTCATCATCATCATATACATGACTTGAGCATTCATTGTCATATTGCTTTGCATGATCGTAAGATAGCTAGCATTATGTTTTCATGGCTTGACCGTTTTTTGGTGTCATTGCTATGCTAGATCATTGCACATCCCGGTACACCACCGGAGGCACTCATATAGAGTCATATCTTTGTTCTAGTATCGAGTTGTAATATTGAGTTGTAAGTAAATAAAAGTGTGATGATCATCATTATTAGAGCATTGCCCAAAAAAAGAGAGAGAGGCCAAAGAAGCCTAAATAAAAAAAAGTGGGGGCCAAAGAAGCCCGCAAAAAAAGGGAAAAAAGAGGGGCAATGTTACTATCCTTTTACCACACTTGTGCTTCAAAGTAGCACCATGTTCTTCATATAGAGAGTCTCTTGAGTTATCACGTTCATATATACTAGTGGGAATTTTCATTATAGAACTTGGCTTGTATATTCCAATGATGGGCTTCCTCAAATGCCCGAGGTCTTCATGAGCAAGCAAGTTGGATGCACACCCACTTAGTTTCCAGTTTGAGCTTTCATAAACTTATAGCTCTTAGTGCATCCGTTGCATGGCAATCCCTACTCCTCACATTGATATCTATTAATGGGCATCTCCATAGCCCGTTGATACGCCTAGTTGATGTGAGACTTTCTCCTTTTTTTGTCTTCTCCACATAACCCCCACCATCATATTCTATTCCACCTATAGTGCTATGTCCATGGCTCACACTCATGTATTGCGTGAAAGTTGAAAAGGTTTGAGAAACGTCAAAGTATGAAACAATTGCTTGGCTTGTCATCGGAGTTGTGCATGATGTGAATGCTTTGTGTGGTCAAAATGGAGCATAGCCAGACTATATGATTTTGTAGGGATGAGCTTTCTTTGGCTATGTTATTTCAATAAGACATAATTGCTTGGTTGGTATGCTTGAAATACTATTGTCTTTATGTCAAAGGATAGATTATTGCTTTGAATCACTCGTGTCTTAATATTCATGCCATGATTAGACATATGATCAAGATTATGCTAGGTAGCATTCCACATCAAATTTTTTTTATCATTTACCTACTCGAGGACGAGCAGGAATTAAGCTTGGGGATGCTGATACGTCTTCGTCGTATCTATAATTTTTTATTGTTCCATGCCAATATTATTCAACTTTCATATACTTTTTGGCAACTTTTTATATTATTTTTGGGACTAACATATTGATCCAGTGCCCAGTGCCAGTTCCTGTCTGTTACATGTTTTTGGTTTCGCAGAATATCCATATCAAACAGAGTCCAAACGAGATAAAAACGGACGGAGCTTATTTTTGGAAAATATGGAAAATTCGGAAGGAAAATCAACGCGAACCAGTGCCCGAGGTGATCACGAGGCAGGGGGCGCCCCCCCCCCCTAGGGCACGCCCCCTACCCTCGTGAGCCCACCGTAGGGCGGTTGACGCTCTTCTTTTGCCGCAAGAAAGCTAATATTCGGAAAAAAAATCACGGCGAAGGTTTCAGGCCATTCGGAGTTACGGATCTCCATATATATACGAAACAGCAAAACAGAGCCAGAACAGAACGGAGAACCAGAGAGAAACAAAGAGATAGATCCAATCTCGGAGGGGCTCTCGCCCCTCCCATGCCATGGAGGCCAAGGACCAAAAGGGAAACCCTTCTCCCATCTAGGGAGGAGGTCAAGGAAGAAGAGGAAGAAGGGGGCCCCTCTCCCCCTCTCCTCCGGTAGCGTCGGGACGCCGCCGTGGCCATCATCATCATCACCGCGATCTTCACCAACACCTCCGCCATCTTCACCAACATCTCCATCACCTTCCCCCCTCTATCTACAGCGGTCCACTCTCCCGCAACCCGTTCTACCCTCTACTTGAACATGGTGCTTTATGCTTCATATTATTATCCAATGATGTGTTGCCATCCTATGATGTCTGAGTAGATTTTCGTTGTCCTATCGGTGGTTGATGAATTGCTATGATTGATTTAATTTGCTTGTGGTTATGTTGCTGTCCTTTGGTGCCCATCATATGAGCGCGCGCGTGGATCACACCATAGGGTTAGTTGTATGTTGATAGGACTATGTATTGGAGGGCAAGAGTGACAGAAGCTTCAACCTAGCATAGAAATTGATGCATACGGGATTGAAGGGGGACCAATATATCTTAATGCTATGGTTGGGTTTTACCTTAATGAACATTAGTAGTTGCGGATGCTTGCTAATAGTGCCAATCATAAGTGCATAGAATTCCAAGTAAGGGATGACATGCTAGTAGTGGCCTCTCCCACATAATACTTGCTATCGGTCTAGTAAAGTAGTCAATTGCTTAAGGGGCAATTTCGTAACTCCTACCACCACTTTTCCACACTCGCTATATTTACTTTATTGTGTCTTTACTTAAACAGCCCCTACTTTTTATTTACGTAATCTTTATTATCTTGCAAACCTATCCAACAACACCTACAAAGTACTTCTAGTTCATACTTGTTCTAGGTAAAGCAAACGTCAAGCGTGCGTAGAGTTGTATCGGTGGTCGATAGAACTTGAGGGAATATTTTTTCTACCTTTAGCTCCTCGTTGGGTTCGACACTCTTACTTATCGAAAACTGTTGCGATCCCCTATACTTGTTGGTTATCAGTCTCCTCCCTCGCCGCCAACGACAGCGTGAACGATGCACCTACACCCCTGCCCCGGTCGAGGTTGTCCGGCCGGATTTGTGACCAGCCGTGAGCTGAGAGAGAGTGTGGCCACCTATGTGTTGCTTAGATCTGGAGAGCATGAGAGAGTGAACGAGAGGAACCCTAGTAAAGCAAGTGTTAAGGCTCCTGCTTTTATATATAGTGGAGTGATTTTGTTGTACCAGCTTCAAAAAAATGCGCTCCTACGTGTACCCGCGAGTGGGTGTGAGAGAACTAGTGCGTGCGTGCACCGCTTCTCTTCGTGAGAGTACAATATACTATGCCCAAAGAACATTCGCCGCAAGAGTAATAGTACAAGTGTGTAACGTGTGAGCTAAAATAAAATGTGCGCGCCGTCTTTTGTTTTTTAGAAGTTCTGAGGGTAGGGTGTGAAGAGCACATATGTGCGTGACGTCTACCTACAGATAGACGGTGAGTGCGACGTGCGAGTCTGCGAGAGGACTCAGGAGAGTCGTGACTCATGAGGGTGCGTGTGCGTGAGAGAGAGGGGGCACGTATCAATGCAATGCATGTGTCCGTAAATCATTATCCGACAAACGTTCGCCACAAGCCTTTTCCTGATGAACGCTGTAAGGACCGTTAGATCGGCATCCGACAGTGTCAGTTTTGCCATGTCATTTAACAGAACAACCACTCCTCCTACACACAAATCTTCCACGTGAGTGTTAGCAACTGCCGTATGCTCCCTCCGTTCCGAAATGCAGTGCATATAGCTTTATTTAAAATTCAAACCTCGCAAACTTTTACCGAGTTTTCGTGTACCAAATTGCACATGTAGAATACCATGTATATATCATTTCATTCATCTTTGAGAGGTAACTATAAAGTTGGGTGAGGAGTCTACAAAGAAATACCATTGTATCACCTGCAGCAATTTCAAGCATCCTTTAGTGTCGAGGAATATCATAGGAACTCTATATGATATGATTTTTATAGGATTTTTTTCCTTTAGAGCCAATTGGTTCATAGGAATAGATTCATATACTCCACATTTCAAAGGAAATAAACATGATATCATTTCTATAGCTTTAGAGCCACTTGGTTCATATGAATGGATTCCTATACTCCCTTAATTTCAAAGGAAAATAAACATTAGCGTATATTCAATAGAAAAGTTCCTATGGTATGAACCAAATTACATCTCTTTTCTAATACCTCCTCATAGGAATTGAGAAACATGTCATCTCTATATTCAATAGAAAAGTTCCTATGATGTGAACCAAATGACATCTCTTTTCCAATCCCTACTCATAGGAATTGAGATGCTCCATGTCATCTCTTTCCCTACAACTTCAATGTATACATCTTCTATTCCTAAATAGATAGTACAACCCACTAGTAGCTTTTTTCCAAAACATGCAACTATGGCACAAGAACTATATAGTGTGCCAATAACTTTGAAAGATGGTCACTGGATGAAGCTAACCCGACAGTGCAGAGATAGGAAAATCTGAGCACTACTGGCCGTTGGATATCATCAACATTCCACCAGATCTGCCACATGTACAATTTAGAAGACTCCATGGTTGAACTTAAGCATAATGCACAAACCTCAAAACAGAAGCACTTCTCCTTTGTTCTAGAATCTTCTGTATCATAATTGATTATTTTTTCTAAATGAATTGCCATTATTTGTTTTTTACTTTATGATTTACTCCCTCCGTTCCAAAATAGATGACCCAACTTTGCACTAACTTTGTACAAAGTTAGTGCAAAGTTGGGTCATCTATTTTGGAACAGAGGGAGTACAATGCACAACCCCATGAATCTTAACATTTTTATAAAACTTATTGATTTTGAATGAGATGAACTATAAGAACTAAGCGAACATCTACATCATGCATATATGACTCAAAGCTTTACATCCTATAGTGTGTATTTATTCATAATTTGGTTTCGAAATCTCATGTGTTCAATACATGTGTACCTTACTAGTTTAGAGTAGAGTAGCAAATTTCACGCGGCCCCGGGTATATCAAAATGCAGGGCCCATGCATCATTGCCTTTCGGTCGAACCTACGTCCACAATTTTTTGTATGTACTATATCTCCACTGGTCCCTGAAACCAAAATGTTGCCTCGTTCCCGTAAAACCAAGCGGCCCAAACATATTTAAGGCGTCGGCTCGAACCCGTTTACTACGACGTGGCCCCGCACGCCATAGTACTCCTACAAACCCTACTGCCGCACTCATCATCGGTTTTCTTCAAGAGGACGAGGGAGAAGCCGATTTGTAGTGGAGGCGCTTTCAAAAAAAGGATCTGTAGTGGAGACCCCTACCCTAGGGTGCCCTAGGTAGCTGTCGCAGCATCATTGTTTTCTCTTTTCTTTATGCTCTTGCGCCCTAGATTGAAATGATGGTTGCTTCGTCCGTCCAGCTTAATGCGGGAAAGGTGGGGCTTTGTGATTTGACCCCTCATCGCTCATTTTCTACTACTGCGGCGCTACGACCGGGGTGCCTCCAATTCCAACCGCTGCTCCGAACTGTAATTTGGTGCATCGCACGTGGAACAAGACGGTGGATGAGCCACATGTCGGCCAAAGGGGTCCTGTTAAGTGTGTCGCCATTTCATGTGCGGACTGACCCTGCTTGAGTTGCTACGCCAACACGACAGGAGTAGCCTACCACTTGGTTTTGCTCCTTGGTGAATCCCGACTATATTGATCTAAAAAGATACATGCTGAACTACCCTCTCCGTCTCGGTTTTTTTATTTTTAGGCGTCTCAGTTTATAGGGCCTGCACGTAGTTCTAGGTCATCCATTTGACTAACTAAATATGAGTTACTATGTCACAAAAAGTATATCATTGGATTCTTAAGCGGATGTAGTTGTATTTAAAAATCGAGGGCGGGGCTTTTCCTGCGCGGTAGGTGGCGGGGCAGTTCCGCCTAGTCGGTTCGACAGAGACGGGAGAAGACGAGGGAGTAGGCTGCTGCAAACATAGGGCTGTGTGATTTGACAGCGAGTTACTGCTGGATAGGTGGGGCCCCGTGATTTGACTTGCCATTATCATTTTAATTGCGCGCTACGACCGGCGTGAGTCTCCCAGATTCCTGACCACCTCCATACAGGTGCCTCTCCCAATGGTCCACCATGTAGTAGAGGCTGACTCTTGCATGAGAGCCCACTTCTCCACTTTTTCCTTGCCTCTCTTTCCTCCACATATGCAAAAATGCCATGTAAAGCGCACTATTATACTTACTTTTACTTGCTCCTACAGGTGCTTAAGCTTGCCACATAAGCATAAAGTCTGATGTGGCAAGTTAATCAAGAAGAGAGAGACTAGTTTGGTGACCCAAGGAAGAAACGGTGCTAAGCGCGTGTACCTAGGTGAAAAGACAATTTTGAGTCTATAGCTAATTAAATGAAGCAAACTTAGCAACACCATTTCATTAGAAGAGGTCACTCCTTGGCAAATGCAATAAATACACGCGCTTAGCACCGTTTCTTCCTTGAGTACGAAGAAAGAGATAGAGAGGAGTAAACAAAATACACTTATAGCCAACCTTGTTGTAGTATGAGTGACTAAGTGATGACTATGTATGACATGCCAACATCAGATAGCCTAACGCACCGTGTTAAATCTCCAAGGGCACGACCATGCGAGCGACGCGATGGTCGTGGTAGGCGCAACCATGATACGGGCTGTTGGCAGCCCTTGGATCTGAGATCAAACGGTCGCATGCTAAGTTGCTGAAAATTTCCAGAATAACCCTCCAGGATAGGATATTCACCCATAGGTCTAGAATCACGCCATGCAACCGTTCGATCTCAGATCCAAGGGCTCTCGGAAGCCCGTACCATTGGAGAATGGAAAGCCAATACCCTACCATTCGCACGCTGGCAGTTCGCTCCTACTCGTCCCCGCACATCCTTCAATACTACGGCGGTTCGCTCCTAGTCGTCCCGTCCATTCACATTACGGCAGTTCCACTAATCCTAACCCTCCTCCCAAATCCATGGCATCCCAAATCTCCATGATCGGCGGTGAGTACAAGGTTAGAACCATCACCGGCGATGAGTTCGACGTCATCTACACCCGTTCTTCTGCGACGGTGAAAGGATGCCTTTCTCGCTTCAGACGCATGTTTGAAAACTCAGATGATGAGTGGATCGCTGGGCTAGATGTTGAGTACACCACAGTCCTGGGACCAGAGAAGGATCTAAAGGATGAAGAGAGGAAGAAGACCGCCGTGATCCAGGTTTGCGTAGATAACGTTTGCTTGGTCTACCACATATGCCATGCCGACGTTGAGTGCCAGGATTTTAAGAACTTCCTCAAGGACAAAACAGTGAAATTCGTTACTGTAGACTTTAAGAACGACAGGGATGTCCTGCGTCGGATAGGTCTCGTTGTAGGAAACCCCTTCGACCTCCAGAAGAATCGGCTGGTGTCCTCTCGTCAGCCTTCAATGCTGACTCTGGCAGGAGCCATGGTTCATCCTTCATACGGTAAACTGGAGAAACCTCCATACACGTTTCATCGTCATGCATGGCAGCGGAATGTACTAGATATAGACCACATCCACTATGCTGCAATGGATGGCTACCTTTGCTTCAATATCTACAAGGGTTGGATGAAGAGCAACAGCCAAGTGTGCGGTTCAAGCAAAGAAGTATCGGCCAAGAGGAAGAGGGACAAGGACGAAGTCGAGGACGTGGACGAGGACTCCGAGTAAGGTGGCAGTGTCGTTGCTCATGGTGATTCTAATGCAGTGTCGACCGGAATAGTTGCAAAGTTTACTTTCAGGTGTGCTTAATTTAATTTGAGGGGTGTGTTGTGCTGAGCCCCCATCAGAACTATGTTATGTTTCTTCTTGTTACTTTAACTCTTCAGTACGTACATACTAGTATTTCTTACATTTCATATTTTAGTTGGTATAGTACTACCACTCGTTTCTTCACATTATATACGTATAATATATATGGCCAACATCATATAGCCAGCAGTTTAGTTGTCAAAAAAATTCAAGGTGCTTAGTTTTGTCAAAGAATTCCAGGATGCTTAGAGGGTGCTTGGATCCAAGGGACTTATTTTAGTCTGACTAAAAATAGTCTCTTTAAGAGGCTAAAGTTCCAAGCACCCCTGACTAAAGAGGGGCTAAAACTAGTCTTGAGACTAAAAAAATTTAGTCAGGGGTACCCCTACTAAAATGTGGATTAGTCCTCTCTCTACTCATTTAACTCCTCTCCTTTAACACAGGCGAGTTCTGGATTGGAGGGTTTGGAGGATAATAAATGCTCATTAACTTGATTTTAGCCTTTTTAGTATTTGGATCCAAGCATGGGTGAGGCTAGCATGTTTTAGTCCCACTACTTTTAGTCATGGGACTAAAATGTATCCAAGCACCCTCTTAGTTTTATTTGAGGGGTGGGTTGTGCTGGACACCATTATTGTGACTAGCCTTTTTAATAGTACTATATGCATAATTTGGCGACGAGCGCTCTCTATATGTACCACCCTTTTTTAATTTCAAGTTTTGCTCCATGGCGCAATCCATCGATAGTACTGTTGTACAAAAGTATACATTTTTTAAAAGGCTAGAGTACTGTTCATCACATATATAGCCAGTTAAATTCTCAACCTAGAACGACGTGCATGCCATGTAGTAAACCGATACGGAGGGAGTATAGTAAAAATGAGGTGATTTTACCAAGCGATCGGCGGGGGAGCATGGCCTGTCATGCGGTCCCACGTGTCATGATGTACCAAGGCGATGCGCGTGTCCCTCTTGAGGCAGAAGCAATACTAGTATGTGGTTTGAGATGATGGCGAACCGAAGTGTGAAATAATGGTTGCTTCGTCCGTCTGGGAAAGTGCGGCATTGTGATTTGACGTCTCATTGCTCATTACTACTACTGGGCCGGTACGAGTGGGGTGCGTCCCCCCTGCTGTTCTGCACTGTTATTTGGTGCTTGACACATCGAACCGGTTGCTATATGTCCCACATGTCGGCGACAGGAAGTACAGAATTCATGAAAGGGAGCGTCGACGGGGAGTATACTACAGAATTCATGAAAGGGAGCGACTTAGTTTTGGAAAAAACTGTTTTTACTGAGTACGTACCCACTAGGGTTTATAGGGCTCATCTAAAAAACATTCGTTTTTTCCGTTTGATAAGTCTCAATTCTACTATACTAGTAGTAGTACCATTACATGTTGGATTTTGAGGTGCGTTAGATCACACGACACAAGCAGTGTCAAGAGGAAACTAACCAATGCATGTACAAGTTCATGGAAATTTAGTGGCCATTCATGCATTCGTTCTAATTAATGCCTCGGTAAACATAACTTCTTGAGAAAAACGAGCATACTAATTACTTGTGCAAAATACGAAATTAATTCGACCACTCACCGTCTACCTTGGTTGGAGAGATTTTGAAATTGAGCCATAAACTGGAAAGGAGGGAGTAGTAAATTTTGTCTCGATTACTATTTGTGTCCTTGTATCGATGCAAAATGTATTTTTTATAGTGGCCTTGTATAAGTAAATGGAGGGAGTACTAACCAAAGTACGTAGTAGGGACGAGGAGTAAACTAAGGGAGTAGTAAAATTTTCTCCTCGTGCTGCGAGCCACCGCGCGCGTGGGCGAGGCAGCGGGCGTAAGGCGTACTAGTAAGCAAGCTTCACCTCATCCTACGAGCCACCGCGCCCATGGGCGGGGGAGACGGCGTACTAAGCAAGCTTCTCCTCGTTCTGCGAGTTGACGGGACACATCAAAAGTACTCCAGTGTATAGAGCCTTGCATCTAAGGTAGGCCCCACATGGTTTGCCTCTTTTTTTAATTTAACATAATGCGTCAAGTCACAATTTGTTTGTTCACCCGTGGTAGACGATCCTCCCTCCACCAAGTGGACAACCAGTACACGTGCCAAATTACCACGTGGGCTGCCTTTTTCATACAGAAATGACCTCCACCGTGTACCCGCGCGGGTGTGGTTGGGAAAGAGACGGGAGTACGTGCGCCGTGCATGCACCTCTTCTCTTCGTGCACGTCCCCCACCTACGTGGGTGTGTGTGAGAGAGATACAAACCTAGACATAATGCGCCGTCCATCCCCATGCCTCCGCCCAGTCCGACCACCAGTCACCACCACGCCCCACTCCTCCTCACCTTATCTCTCATCTTTCTCCCTCCATTTTTATATACAAGGGGCCACTATCAAAATTACAATTTGCAGATATACAAGGCCACTAACACTAATCGATGCAATATTAATGGTGTTTGCCTCATGGTACTAGCAAAGGAGGACATTAATTATCCCTTGCATGCATGCGGGAGTTTGTAAAAAATGCATCTTGATGTTCCGTGCAATGCACGGGCATCTTGCTAGTCCATGAAAACAACACATGGCAAAACTCCATGGCTTGGGGCGGCAACTGGCTCCGTCGGGCGAGGGGAGGGAGGTGGATCAGCGAGCTGCATAGCTCGTATCCGGCGGGCTACCCAGCCGGCTTGGATGCGGAATAACTACTCTTCGTAAGCCATTGTAAGAGTGGACAAAATGGTGGAGGAGATAGGGGAGCGGCCCGGTCATGAACGGACGTGTGTCCAGAGTGGGTTTCTCGACTTCCACATGGGCGGGTTTCATGGAGGCATTTGAATGCGGCACAGAGGCGTGTTCAGTCGGACGTGTCGCGAGTGGCGCCCTCGACTCTGACCTAGGACACTGCGCCGTTCTTCCACTGACATGTGGGCTCTTTGGATGCGTAGCATGCATGTCAGTGACCCAATGCAGGCAGCACACAACAGAGTAACCTTTGGTGGGCCAGGGCAGTCAGAAGCGGGCATTTCATAAACCGATGATTGTTCATTGAGTGTGACGTCATCTTTTTCATGTAGATAAGCCTACTATGTTGATAGCTCGTTCGATACGTTGTGATTCATAAAGACCGCTGCAAACATCATTGTTCTGCTTATCACAGATAAGATTGATTAATACCCGTAACAATCCATGTCCTTAACAAAGGGTGCATGCACGTATAGGTTGAACGTGTGTCTTGCGTCGTGTGTTGTGTGCATGCAGGCGTGCGAGTGTTGCGTGCGTGCAAGGGTACGTTTCAGTGTTGCATGCATGGGTGCGTACGTGCGTGTGTTCATGAGTGCATGTGTATGTGTGAGTGTTGCACACCAGCATGCGTGCGTGTGTACGTGTCAGTGTTGCACGCCTACATGCGTGCGTGTCTTGCGTGCGTGCATGTGTACGTGTGGGGTGAGGCTACACGTCAGTCGACTGACTTTTTCATCTCTGGTCATTAGATTTTCCAGCCATTGGATACGAAATCAAGGGCCTCCAGTTTATCATCAAACTCCAGCCCCCCCCCCTAGCCGCCAGCCACCACCGGCCGAACCGCCAGCCCCCGCCGCCTGCGGCCGGCCCGCCCTCCCCGAAACCACTCATTTATTACCATTTTTGTCCTTCATATACGCGCTGACGGGTGGGCCCTATGGTAATGTGCGCTGCTGAATGTGGACCGTTTGACTGGTTAATTGATCGTGTTATTAACAAATTACGGAGCTGTATGGTGAGCCAGTGACCGTATGATCACCCTAAAATGTACTCCTATTTTATTAACACAGTACAGACTCAAACTACCATTTCTTTCTTTCATATACGGGCTGACAGGTGGGCCCCACGGTTACGCGCCCCGATGGTGCAACACTAGTTGCGCCGCGTGGAACGTTTGACTGGTCAATTGATTGTGTCATCAACAAAATACGGAGTTGTACGGGTGAGCCAGTGACCGTATAATCATGATATGTATTTGTTTAACACGGTACAGACGCAAGGGCTCATATATATGCGCAAGCACTCACCGCTATAAGTGCACACACGCGAACCCTACCCCTATGAGCACCTTCGAGAGAGTGGGCCAGCATATATGATCTTGAGATTTTACGAAGTCACCATAGGTGCCTCGTAGTCGAGTGGAACGTCTCCTCCCACTGAATGTACGTCGCCGGAAAATACTGAAATTAACACAAGATAAATGCGAGCACCGGGACTTTAACCTTGGTGGGCTCGAGAAACCACTGTCCTCTAACCATCCAACCACATGTTGGTTAGCACGACAAAATGTATGTGGTGACTGTGATGAGCTTATTCTGAAGTCCAGTGACCATATCATGCTTTCGCTTTAAATACAATGACCTTAAGTGTCGTCAACAAAATACGGAGCACGCATCAAATGCAAAGTCCGTCAGTGTCATCAACAAAATATGGAGACGTATCGTGAGCTAGATACCGTTGTACTATTGTATATGCTTATTTTCTTAGTGGCCGATTGCGTGTGTGGTGTGGTGGGCACATCATTTCTAGTTGTGGCGGGTCAACATGAAGACTCATGGGTCGGTTCCATCCTGCGCCACATATAGGTTGGACCGAGACGTGTTATACGAAGACCCATGTGGAGGACTCGGCGTACAACACGAAGCTACCAGAGTCGCGGAGGACTCTATCCCCACTGGTGATAAGCCGACTATATATGATTTGTAACCCTAGTCCCTTAGTATGTTATACAAGCTTGGGGTCTAGTTCGTCGATAGTATACACACACGCACAATGCCTGGTATTCACGTGTACTTTGTACACACCCCTATCACTAATATACAGTACCAGGAGTAGGCTCTTTCTTCAACTGCAATTGAATTCTAGCATGTGCATGTGTTTATTTCATATTATCGATCCATAGAGTGAGAGCGGTTTGAAATACAGGCAATGGATGCTTTTGCAATTCATATATAAACATTAATTAGTGCACTCCATGTTGTTAGTGTGAAGCACTTTATACATTTTTCACTTGCATGGATACATTCCAAATTTCTAGCTATGAAATAGAATACATGTCGAATTCAACATAAAGGGGGTTTCGAAGATTCGAATTCATAGGAAGTGCATTCATCTATTTGAACCCGAGATAATGGCATTTGTAAATCAGATGTAAAAGAGGGCATCAATCTTTGTTGTGAGTTTGAACATGTTATATATATTCATACGCATATCTAACTCTTTTTTTGCAACCAAGGAGATTATATCTGGAACCATGCATGAACTGAGGTAAGTTGCATATTTTTTTAATATATACTCGTGTACAATGTATATTCAAATGTACCCCCTCCATTCCAAAATAATCGTAGCTTTAGGATTTTCAAGAGTAAAGATTTGTGAAGTTTGACAAATCCTGAAAGTTCAATTCAAGAGAACCGAAAACGTTAAATGCTTCTGCTCCCAAATATTGAGGGCTCCTTTGATTCAAAGGAATTGCATAGGATTTTTGGAGGATTTAAACCCTTAGGAATTTTTCCTGTGATGCTCGTTTGATTCGTAGGATTGGCATCCTTAGGAATTTTTCCATATGATCCATTTGTACTACATTTTGGAGGAAAATTTCCATCCACTCAAACCTCTTTGTAGAATTCCTTTGTTTTTCCTATGCTATCAACCATTCTTTCAAATCCTGTAGGATACTATGGGACATGTCACCCTATTCCTGCATTTTTCCTATTCCTTCATTTTGACAATCCTATGAATCAAAGAGGCCCTGAATGAAGCGCCAAATAGGCCTCTGGTCATCCGAAACCGCGCGAGACCAATGTTTTGGTGGTAGGAAATTACTGTCCTGACTCTGGCCCGTGTAGCCTATCGGCCCGATGTCCAAAGGTCTAAACCGTGGTAGGTTTGTAACTTCACCAAGACGCCAGAGAAGCATTCATACGCCGTGGGCGCCTACCCATGCGCTCGGCCAAAATCTATCCCGCCCACATTTGGGACACCTGACATGACTGTCCTACCCCCAACCCGCAATATGTCCGAAATTTTAGATGGGGGGAAAGTTTGTTCCCCCTTAGTTCCCCGCCTCCCTCCGTTTCCCCATTCATACTCCGTGGGCGCGAAAACGCCCTCTCCACCAGCCGCGAAACCCCAGCCTCCTCCGTCCTCCACCCCATAGCGGCCAATCCATCGCCGCCCTCCTCCATCACGCCGGAGCCGGTACCCCGACGTCGTCGTCCAACGCAACCGCAACTGCAACGCCCTCAAGGACTTAGCAGCTGAAGCCGAGGCAGAGCTGCCTCCACGACGCCGACGCCGACGTGCGCCATACCAGAACCACTCCGACCACGCCGTCTTGCGCCTCACTGCTGCGGCTCCACTGTCGCAACCGTCCATCGCACCGGAGCTGTTCCCGCTATGCTGTCATTCGCCGCCTCGGATCTGCTTCCCCGCCGCCGACAGACGGCCACCGCACCACACTCAACAACTTGGCCATGGGTTCGTCCAAGGCTGCACCGTCCTCCACAACTTCTGGTTTCCGGCGAACAACAAGAAGATCGTCGGAAAACCAGAAGGAGGACACAACACTGCCAGCAGAAAGAGGTACTCCTCTTCCCTTATTCGTGCAAATCTTACATCTCCGCTCACACCGTATTCATCCCACGAAAGAAACTAGTTGAGCGCTTCTTACTGCATCTTCTTCGTGATACTAAATGCACAAGGTTTCCTCCCTTTTACTATTTCACCTTTGCTAGAGGTCAGTAGCCCGCCTGGATTTCAATTCAGGGTCAGTCGAACCGCAATTAAAAGAAGCAGCACCCGCTTAGGCGCGCGGAGCACCTAGTCCGCCTGTTCCCCGGGGAAGCAGCGCATCGATGTCTATCATAGGGGTGTGGGGCGCAGGAGCTGCTTGCGCCCGATATGGAGGTCGGCGGGGCTTGAATGGATGGTCGGGGGCAGTGCCAAGCACGGCGGTGTGCTGAGGTCGAGGGGAGGGTGCAGGCAGGGGAGGAATACTGGGCCGGTGGTCGCTGGCGTTTCGAGGAAGATCGTCAACACTGACTCGCTAGAGGTAGATGAAGGCGATCTACCCGTTCTTTGTACATCGGACGGTGCAGAAAAAATGGACTGACCTATTTGCTTTCAGTTGACTGTTATTTTCATAGAATCCTGTAGTAATTTAGTGTGCCATGCATGTTGTAGAGCTATCATATGTCTCCCGTCATTTATTTCTCACCGACCTGCTATCTGCTACCTTTACACTGTACTAATTGTGCACACACTTCACCCATACTCACACTATTGTTTTTTTATGCATGGGTATTTCAGACTCTGACGCAGTGTTGATGAATGCAGAAAAGAAAAGACAGAAGTCGCTCCAGTGTAATTCGAAGATAAGCACTAAGCATTCCAGCGCTCTAACGGGTGCAGTGTCAGCAATTGGAGACAGTAAACTTAGCTCTGCAGTTGATGATCTCAGTTTCCACACACAACCATCCCAGGTGCTTGCTTTAACTTCACGCTGTCAAATGTGGTTGCATGTTGCATATGGTGTCTAGCTTGTATTGCTTCCAATTTGGTTAAATTGCATCTGCTTACTTTACACATTATACCTTTCATAATGACATGCCTTCCTGTTTTTGATACATACTACGTATGTCTATTAACCATGTTCATACATCAAACTAATGCTCTTTTGTATCCCTCGTCAATCACTTATGATGAGACAGTCACCCGGGTGGGTTTCTATGAGACGCCATACTCGTATAAAGAGTGCAATGTCATCCTCCCCACATGATTCTCAAGAAACAGCAAGGCTAAATGAAGATAGTCAACGTAGCTCTCTAGTTGATCACCGCAATTCCCCCACACCACCATCGCAGGTGCTTGCTCTTACTTGGCAGTGTGATATGTAGTGTTCGTCTTACATGAAAGTAGTGTTCGTCAGTATCATGCATCAATGAGTTCTGAAGAGCAAATTTTATTCCTTTTTCTTGTGGGTTTGACTTGACAAGGCAAAATCAAGAAAGAGGAAGGAAAAGAGTAAGGAAGGCGATGATGGTGGTCCTCTGCAGCAACGCAAACGGAGTATCTGTACCGATTCTCCTTGTACTGATAGTGCATTACAAGGTCCAAGTCTCCGCTCCCCTACTCCACCATCCAAGGTGCTTGCTCTAACTTGGCGGTGTGATATCTGGTTGCATGTTGCATATGGTGTCTAGCTCGTATTGCTCCTAATTAGTGTAAACTGCATATGCTTAGCTTACACATGATACATGTGAATATGACACGCTTTCCTGTTTTTTAGTACATACTATATCTTATGATAAGGCACTTTTCTTGTGTATCCCTCATCAATGCTCCTAATTTGTTAAACTGCATCTCCTTAGCTTACACATTATACATGTGAATATGACACGCCTTCCTGTTTTTGGTACATACTACATCTGCCTATCACACCATGTTCTTACATCAAACTACTGTTCTTGTGTATCCTGCGTCTATCGCTTATGATGAGACAGTCACGCGCGTGGGTTAATATGAGACGCAATACTCTTATAAAGAATGCAATTTCATCCTTTCCACATGATTCTCAAGAAACAGCAAGCCTAAATGAAGATATTGAACGTAGCTCTGTACCTGAAGACCGCACTTCCCCTACACCACCATCACAGGTGCTTGCTCTAACTTCGCAGTGTGATATGTGGTTGCATGTTGCATACGGTGTCTAGCTTGTAATGCTTCTAATTAGGGTAAATTGCATCTGCTTAGTTTACACACTATACCTGTGAATATGACATGCCTTCCTATTTTTGGTACACACTACATATATGTGTTAACCTTGTTCTTACATGAAACTACCTCTCTTCTGTATCCTGCATCAATCACTTACGATGAGTCACCTTTATTCGTTGCATATTGCATATTATTTCTAGCCTGTTGCCATGTATTGCTTCTAATTTGGTCAAATACATTTGTTAGGGCACCCTTTTAATTTGGCAGAGTGGTATTGGTTTCATCTTTCATATGGTTTCTAGCTTGCATCGATTCTAACAAGTTCAAGCACCTTGTGCTTAGTTTACACTTTATACATCATACATGTCAATATGTCACGCCATCCTGTTTTTCATATGTATTCCATCCTCCTATCATGCGGCTGCCTTACATGAAAGTAGTGTTCGTCAGTATCATGCATCAATGAGTTCTGAAGAGCAAAATTTGTTCTTTTTTCTTGTGGGTTTGACTTGACAAGGCAAAATCAAGAAAGAGGAAGGAAAAGAGTAAGGAAGGCGATGATGGTGGTCCTCTACAGCAACGTAAACGGAGCATTTGTACTGATAGTGCATTACAAGGTCCAAGTCTCCGCTCCCCTACTCCACCATCCAAGGTGCTTGCTCTAACTTGGCAGTGTGATATCTGGTTGCATGTTGCATATGGTGTCTAGCTCGTATTGCTCCTAATTAGTGTAAACTGCATCTGCTTAGCATACACATGATACCTGTGAATATGACACGCTTTTCCTGTTTTTTGGTACATACTATATCTGTCTATCACACCATGTTCTTACATGAAACTACTCTTCTTGTGTATCCTGCATCAGTCACTTATGATGGGACACCTTTAAGTTGGCAGTGTGATATTGGTTTGCGTCTTGAATATGATTTCTAGCATGTATTGCTTCTAGTTTGATGAACGCCACCTATGATGAGACAATTTTAACTTGGCAGAGTGATATTGACTGCACCTTCAATATGGTGTCTTGCAGTGTTTCTAATTTGTTGAAGTGCCTTCTGCTTAGTTATCACATCATAGGTGTGAATATGTCAAGCCGTCCATTTTTTCGTACATATTCCATCCTCGTATCATGACTTTGCCTTTCATCAGAGTAGTGTTCGTCAGTATCATGCATGAATGAGTTCTGAAGAGCAAATGATATTCCTTTTTCTTGTCGGTATGATCTCACAATGCAAAATCAATAAAGCTGAAGGAAATTGGCAAGGCATTGGATGATGGTGGTCCTTCCAAGCAACTGAAACAGAGGTTCTCTACATATTCTACTCCGCCATCCTCCCAACAAGATTCGCAAGACAACGCAAGGCTAGACGGTCAATGTAGCTGTGTAGATGATGAGCATATCTCCCCTACTCCACCATCACAGGTGCTTGCTCTAACTTGGCACTATTATATGTGGTTGCATGTTGCGTATGATGTCTAGCTTGTATTGCTTCTAACTTTGTTGAATTGCATCTGCTTACTTTACACATAATGCCTGTGAATATGACATGTGTTCCTGTTTCTACATCAGACTACTATTCTTGCATATCCCGCATCAGTCACTTATGATAAGGCACCTTTAAGTCGCCACTGTGATATTGGTTGTGTCTTGCATATGATTTCTAGCATGTACTGCTTCTAATTTGTTGAAACGCCATACAGTTTGAACTTGGCAGAGTGATATTGGTTGCATCTTTCATATGGTGTCTAGCTTGCAGTGCTTCTAATTTGTTGAAATGCCTTCTGCTTAGTTACCACATCATAGGTGTGAAT
Organism: Triticum urartu; assembly: GCF_003073215.2. Classification (NCBI taxonomy): domain Eukaryota; kingdom Viridiplantae; phylum Streptophyta; class Magnoliopsida; order Poales; family Poaceae; genus Triticum; species Triticum urartu. Next base: position 367,264,023 of record NC_053024.1, read on the forward strand.
ATGTCACACCATCCTGTTTTTCATACATATTCCATCCTCGCATCATGTGTTTGCCTTTCATCCGAGTAGTGTTCGTCAGTATCATGCATGAATGAGTTCTGAAGAGCAAAATCATGAAAGCTGAAGGAAATTAGTCCGGCAGTGGATGATGGTGGTCCTTCGGAGCAACTCAAACAGGGGGTCTCTATAGATTCTACTCCGCCATCCTCCCAACAAGATTCGCAAGACAACACAAGGCTGGACAGTCAACATAGCTGTGTAGATGATGAGCACATCTCCCCTACTCCACCATCACAGGTGCTTGCTCTAACTTGACACTATTATATGTGGTTGCATGTTGCGTATGATGTCTAGCTTGTATTGCTTCTAACTTGAATTGCATCTGCTTACTTTACACATAATGCCTGTGAATATGACATGTGTTCCTGTTTCTAGAACATACGTGTACATGATGAGCACATCTCCCCTACTCCACCATCACAGGTGCTTGCTCTTACTTGGAACTGTTATACGTGGTTGCATTTTCCGTATGATGTCTAGTTTGTATTGCTTCTGATTATGTTGAATTGCATCTGCGTAGCTTACAACTTATACCTGCAACGATCACTTACCCATAAGACACATTTAACTTGGGACTGTGATGTAGGTTGCATCTTGCATTGTCTTCTAGCTTGTACTGCTTCTAATTTCTTGAAATGGCTCTTACGACAAGACACTTTTTACCTGATATAGTGATACTGGTTGCATGTTCATATGGTGCCTAGCTTTCATTTCTTCTAATTTTGTTGAAATGCCTTCCGCTTACTGTTTTTTCATACATATTCCATCCTCGTATCATACGTGTGAATATGAAACGTTGTCTTTTTTTGTATATATTCCATCCTCCTATCCTGCGCTTGCCTTACATCAAAGTAGTGTTCGTCTGTATCATGCATCAACCAGTTATGCAGAGCTAATTTTATTCATCTTCTTGTGGTTTTGACTTCATAAGGCAATATCAGAAAATAGGAAGGAAAAGAGTAAGTTAGGGGATGTTGGTGGTCCTCCCCACCGACGCAAACAGAGACTCTCTAGATTTTGCCACTACTACTGCTAATGAAGTTGAAGTCCCCAAGTCTACATGATGAGTTCATCTCCCGTACTCCACCATCGCAGGTGCTTGCTCTAAGTTGACAGTGTGATAATTGGTTTCATGTTGCATATGTTGTCTAGCCTGTATTTCTTCTATTTTGATTAAATTGCACCTACTGAGTTTATATGTTATACATGTGCATATGACATGGCTTTCTGTGTCTAGAATACACTGCATCTATCTATGATACCATGTTCTTACATCAAAGTACTGTTGTTGTGTATCCTGCATCAGTCACTCATGATTGGACGCTTCTAACATGGCAGTTTGATAGTGGTTGCATCTTGCATTGATTTCTATGTTGTACTGGTTCTAATTTTTCGAATTGCCACTTATGACAAGACACTTTTAACTTGGCAGAGTAATATTGGTTGCATCTTTCATATGGTGTCTAGCTTGCATTACTTCTATTTTCTTGAAAATCCTTCTGCTTAGTTTGCACATCGTAGCTGTGAATATGTCATGCCGTCCTGTTTTTCTTACATATTCCATCCTCATACGGTTGTCTTACATCAAAGTATTGCTTGTCTGTATCATGCATCAATGAGTTCCGAAGAGTGATTTTATTCTTTTGTGTTGTGGGTACAGCTTGACATGGCAAAGTCAAAAAAGAGCAAGGAAAATAATATAGTAGGGAGTGCTGTTACTCGTTGGGTGAAACGGAAAAGGTTTTGCCGTCGAGATTCTGCTGGTACTTATAGTGTAGTAGAAGGTCCAAGTCCACCGGCTAAATCTACAAACACAGTATCACCTGCTCCACCAGCTGCAGCATCCGCTTCAACTGTACCAGCATCTCAACCAGTTACTCGTTCGTTTGCTCCAGAACTGGCCAGTTCCCAAGCTGCCTTCACACCTAACACTACTTCCAAAGCACTACTGACACAACAGGACTTGGCAAGATCAGATGAACCTCATGAGCATCAACACCAAGACGGTACCTGACCGAGTCAAGTTGCAGTTGCATGCTCCTTTATATGTACTCTCATAGTTTGATGTACACTAACACTTTCCATATTCGTTGTTGAACTAGCACCACGGTGCAAGCGGAAACAGACATCAGGGATAATGCTTGACAGATTAACAAAATCTAAATGAGGAAGAATGGAGATCCATTTTGAGGCAGGTTTAAAAAGGCCACGTGATGCTACAGAGTCAGCCAAGTTAGTATCAGAGGCAGCCGTTGCCGTTAGGTGTCATGCACATATCCTCCCAACGTGGATCCAGTACAGGAATGAGAAAGACAATACCCAGTTTAACACCTTCCTTGACCATTTATCCGTAAGTAATGTTATTCATCGCAATTAGTAATATTGTCTTGCTCTGTCCCATACTTTCTAGCTTCCTCCTAATAAGACTTACATTATTTTTTCAACAGATGAGGTTCAAGTTGGATCCGAAAGATGATGCAACTAGACAAGCATGCACTCATGTTTTTCAGTCTACTCTGCGACATTATCGGTACCACCTTAGAAAATCTCACTTTGAAGGCAAGGCTAACAATGAAATCGCCCAAACATCTCCAGTGGAATATATTACAGATGAAGACTAGACAGCCCTCGTTAAACACTGGTCTGATCCAAAGTATCAGGTAGGCTATATCTGTTTGATCATACCACATATTGAACTTGTATTTATGTATGTGCCTTACAAGTGTATCTTCTTCTAGGCTAACTGTTTGAAGAACAAAACCAACCGTTCTAAAGTGAAATTCCAACAGACCACATGATCTCATAGCTATATTGCACACTGCGAGGCTCTTGTAAATACCTGCTACTTCCTTCTTTTTTGTGCCATATTATCGTATCTATATTGACTTGTTCCAAATACAGAGGAAATCCCGTGCGGACCAAAAAGAACTTGAACCGAATGCAGTGCAAATCTTCAAGGATTGCCACACCAGCAAGATGAAGGGCATGAGCACACCAGTTCAAGCCACTGTTGTAAGTCCTTACTCCTCCTGCCTTGAACTGATTGGTACTGTGATGTGTTCATTTAACTACTTGGTTTGCAGCCAATGTCAGTTACTCTGTTCACTTTTATTCACAGTTGTCTTAACGTATCATTTCACCTTACATGTTTTAAAAGAGATGAAGGATATTCTTTTGGTCTTGATCTGTAATCTAGTTGTTATGTTCACGTACGCACACAATGATAAAATAGCATGTTTGTTTTATATCTATTTGCCCATGATATGAATGATGTCATACTACGTTCATCCTACTTTAAACCATGCCTCTTTATCCTTAGATGTCAACGAATGTGAGGAAATAGACAATACAGTAGGCATGCTACATGGACATATGTTCCGAAAGTGATTTTATTATGTAGTTGGCACTACAATACATGCTAATGTATTACAGTAGTTCACCAAAATAAGTTATGTATAAATGTTTAACCTACTTTGTTTGTTTTTGTCTCATTAGTAACTTATCTGGTACACTAATCTACAAGTTCAAACTTTCAAGAAGCTATGGAACAAATGATTGAACAGCCACAACCACCTGAAGGTGACGAGGCTACTACAGGCACAATGTCACCTCCTGCTGCAGTGCGTCGGTATCTCTCCACTAACAGTGCAAAAAGCACCTTCCTGCGTAATTCTGGGTTGGTTGTCAAGGTAACCTCGTTCAAATCGCCTACTGAACAAAATCTTCCTGCTAGACAGAGTGATATATCTGTGCTCCAGACACAAGTTCAATCCCTAGTGGACGTTGCTTCGGAAACAAGAATAGTGGTTGAGAAATGTCGTCAAGATATGAATGGTTTTGAAACCAGACTATTAGACATTTGCTTCGTTGTTCAAGAGCAATGGCGGAAAAAAGGTGGAGATCGTGCTGCTCCATCAGATTCTACAGCCTGAAACATTAGCACTTAGGTCAAATGATCTGTGCTTCTATACATTTGATGGTGCTTTTATCTGGAAGGACTGTAAACTTTATGCCAACAGGCCTTTTGTTGTATGGTTGGAATTTATTTTGTTGTGATACAACATTTATGATGCTGCCTCAGGCTGCAGTAATTACGACGCTATTTTTGTATAGTGTAGGTTTATCTTAATAATGTATTCGGCCTAAAGCTTCGTAGGAGCCCAACATGCCAACATTCGTCGGGCCCATTCTAATTGGGCTAAAAAGGATTATGGGCCGAAATTGGCATGTAGCCCACTAAAAATATCTGGGCCTAAATCAGCATAAGCTTTCATATTTTTCTGGTAGGCCTGTGCCCATAGTGGGCCTTTAACAGGCCTAAACATAATTTGGGCCCTCAGTAAAAATAGGCCGTTTACAGGTGTAAATATCTCGAGCCCATAAAATACATGGGGCTTTAATAGATCGAAAGTGAGATTAGGCCCTGATTGTGCCAAATAACCCACTGGACTATAACAGGCCGAAATTCGGACGGGCCGTAAATGCGCCGACCTAATACACGGGCCTTTAACAGGCCAGAACTTCGGTCGGGCTAGATTATCGTCATTTTTATATGGGCTGTTAATGGGCCCGATATGACGTTGGTCCACATATGGCCCATGGTTTACGTCCGGCGTTAACAGGCCGAAAATGACAACAGGTCGAAAGTGGCCCAAAGCTATAGCGGGCCTCTAACAGGCCGAATGTCAGACATGGCCGAATATGACCCAAATCCTTCATGGTCGTTTATGGGCTGAAAGTTTTGATGGCCTGTAAATGGGCCCAAATGAAGCCAGACCTATAACAGGCCAGAAATACACCGGGTCATAATTCGGCCCAATTACTTAGCGGACTGTTAACGGGCCAGAAGTGACCATGGGCCGCGTTGATGACAACTTTAGGACAGGCCGTTGATGGGTCGATTTGATAGAGAATGTTGGGCCTTTAGCTGGGCCGGCCCATTATGGTCGGCAGAATCTAGTGGGCCTTTAGCTGGGCCGGCCCATTGTGGTCCACAAAATCTTGTGGGCCTTTAGCTGGGCTGGCCCATTATGGTCTGCAAAATCGTGTGGGCCTTTAGCTGGGCCGGCCCATTATGGTCCGCTAAATTTTGTGGGCCTTTAGCTGGGTCGGCCCATTATGGTCCGCTAAATCTTATGGGCCTTCGGTTGGGCCGGCCCATTTACTCTTCGTGGGCCACTTTTGGGCCGGTCCACATGTCAACATATCATAGGCCCATCTCGACCGTTGGAGGAGTGACACATGTGCCAACGCGGAGCTGACGCGTGGATCTGTCAGCCAATGAGAATTTTACATGTGGAAAATCAACATTGGTCGTGGCTATTAACGGGTTATCGGATCCAAAATCTGACCCGATAGCTTAACGGCGTTCCGTTACGGTGGATGCCACGTGTCGGTCACCCTTGACGAAAGCACTTCTGTGATGCGCGATTTATCGTCATGGAAGTGGACACTTCCGTGATGATAATTTTGGCAATGTCATGGAACACTTCTACGACCTCACAGGTATGACTATCTTGATTCTGTCATAAATTTGTCATGGATGTAAATGCATGACAGAAAACGCGACCTACTGTGACAAACACGTATCATCACGGAAGTGTATTTTTTGTAGTGACGGGTCGACGGCATGGCAAACGAGGGGAGACGTGTAATGACAACTCGGACACGGTGCAAACGCGGACATCACATACAACATGCATTTGTCCATGGTCGTTGGTCCAACAGTTATACCTTCCAAGGGTGCATTTCGAGGCGGAACGAGTCGGTGCAAAGTAGAGGAAGTAGACGTTCTCGCGACGGTAGAGGAAGTAGTGGTACACGTATCGGAGAACGACTTGACGCATTCGATGTTTCCGAGGGTGACGGTAGGGGAACTTGGCATTAGTGCTACACGGGTCTTCGGTGACGGTCGATGTACATGGCAAACGTAGAGGTACTATGCTTCGGTCGTCGTGGTACTTGGTGATAGTAGTGGTACAAGAGCTGTGCCCGGCCTTGGCGGTTCATCGTGTAGTCGCAAGCATTCCGTAGATGTTCATGTCGTCGTAGCCGTTCGGATCTTGGAGCGATGGTAGTTGTTCACTTGACAGTCTAGAAGGATTCGAAGGGGTACTGGGCGGTCTGTCGTGGTACTCGTTCGGGCATCCGTGTGTCGTGATACGTGGTGTCCCTGTAGTTGACCTTGCAGGTCTTGATGGTCTGAAAAGAAGTAGCACAAGGACCTCAGGAGAACGACGAAGCCGCATGGAGGCTTGTGACAAGGAAGTCAACGCAGGCACGGTACCCCGTCCTGTTCCTTGAAATCAGGGGTACTTGACGTGGCGGAGCTCTACAGCGAAGCAACAGCAGCAGCAGGACTCGGCATGGCGGTGAGAGCTGCAGGGGAGGTCGAAGGCTGGGCTGGCACGCTGGAGAGGAAGCAAGAGCATGGCGAGGTGGATGTCTAGGCTGGGCCATGCCGCAGCGGCGAGGGACTCCGGATGGCCTGGAGGTCGAGGAAGACGAGCTCGAAGCGGTGCTGGAGCATGGCGACGCGGCGGCCGAACGAAGCAGGGTGACGAGGTGGTGCTTGGGGCTCGAGGTCGCGGGGAAGCAGCAGCTCTGGTGGTGCGGCGACGGAGACGCAGCAGAGAAGAAGGAGGAGTAGCAGAGGAAGGGGGGCCGCGCAGAGGGCGTCATGCTTGCCGGTGTGAGGAAGGAGATCCGGCGGGGCGCGAGGGAACCAGGCGGCGGCCTGCAGGATCTGGCGAGGGGCGACTGCAGGGAGCGGGCGGCGTCCATGGCGCTCGAGAAGGCGCTGGGAGGAGAGGGCCAGGCGCGGGGAGGACGAGAGGAGAGGTTGGGGAATCGGGCAGAGGGGAGAGGTCGAGGGATCTCTCGATCCCTCTGGCGGTGCTAGGAGGGACTGATGGCGATCGGCTAGGGTTAAGGGCGGCTGGGCCAATGGGCCGGCCTAGCTAGGAGGCCCAAGTGACCAGCTAGGCTCTGCTCTCTCTCACTCTATATATATTCCCTTTAACAGAAAGCATACAGAGGAGAAAAAGGAAGAGGGGGGGAGTTAGAGAAAGAATTTGGGCATGCGGTTAAATTTCCCGGACTCATAAAATGAGTACGATCCAAGAAAAAATGGAGTGGGCATATCTTAAATTTTAAATTCAAACTCATTTGATTTGAATTCAAAAGGTTCGAATAGGAAGTGAGGGTTAGGAAGGTCCAAAAATGTTCGGATTTTGGTGGAGCTCCGGAAAATGATGAAAGAAAAATATGACAAAGTTAGAGACCAAGAGTTGAGAAGGAAAAAGGCATGGGATATTTGCAAGTGTGTTATGATTAATTCCAAATAAATGGAATAATTTTTATCATAGCTCCCTAATAGTATTGAGAGGCTTTAATATGTTATAAAGAGAAATCACAAGTGAATTCCCTCGATTTAAATGGATCAAAGATCCATGCAATTTATTTAGATGGGTTAAGAAAAGAAATGACATGATGGCATGTTGTAATGCACATGATGCAATGATGAATGCAACGAACCAAACAAATCACACGATGAAACCCGGAAACCCTGGAAGGCATCTGAAGCTCCGGTCTTGGGGCATCACAACACTCCACCACTACAAGAGGATCTCGTCCCGAGATCTAGGATGGCACCGTGGAAAACGGAAGAGGAAGAAGAGAGGTAAAACTAAGTTGCTTCTTGGACAAACGAGTGAAACCACAAACCTTGAGAGGTTGAACAAATTTTGAGAAGAGAATACAACAGAGATGAACGAGGTTGAAAACACTCCGTTAGAAAGGAGGAACAAGGAACATTATAGGAACCTTGTAGGTTGACAGACATAAGAAAAGGGTTTCAATGGACAAGAAATACATGCAAGCACTCCGGTAGAAACAGATGTACAAGGATCGATAAAGATCAATTATGACAACACTCCGGTTAAAACAAGATAGAGAAGGAATAAGAATGATATAATTTGGTCAGCACTCCGATTGTAAATGGAAGGAATTGAACATGATCTTGACAAAACAAGATGATGGGTCGAAGAGAGAAACATCACAATGCCTCCGGAAGAAAAGAATAGAAGTTAGATCATTGTAATAAAAGAATGGAGTTGAAAATGCCAACTTCTGCCACAAATGAGCTTGGAAAGCACCCTTCCAAGAAGGTTAAAACGGAGTTGTTGGAAAAAAACAACGAAACGAATAAGTTTGTAGTGGGCTTATGGAAAACATCTCAAAATTATGAGGTGAAATTCTGCCGCTGTGAAAACAATGGATTTGGATTGATATGAACAAGGAGACGAGAAACTTATCTCACCGGTAGGATAAATGAAGAACTTGGATCATAGGTAATCATCACAAAGAGAAACATTCCCAATGAAAGGCTTTAGGTGAAATCTATACCAAGATAACTCCAATGAAGAGATTGGTTGGTTGAAAAGATGACTTGAGCAAAGAGAAAATGGTGGATTTAAATATGTCACTCTTGAAAACCAGTGAATCCTGAAACACGAAGGGAAATTATCAACAATGACATAACACCACCTCAAAAGATAAGATAGAACGAATTGCACTCCCGATTGCAAGATGAAGAATGCTTGAGCTCCCTTGAAAATAATATCAATGAACACTTCGAGAAGGAATTAAATCCTTGATGAACCATCATGTAGAGCCTCCATGAAGAACTCCGGTAACAAAAGGATGATCAATCGAAAAGAAAGAGAAGTTGAAAATACAAGGTGAAACCTTGTGATGATTTAGATGGATCTCCATGGTGATATAATTGCGAGAGCTTGGAACTCCGGAAAAAAAGAAAGATGAAACAATGGAAACCAAGAATTGATATCACAAACAAACTCCGGAAAGAAGAAAGATAAACAAATGAAATGAAGAATTTGATGAGCCTCCGTAATAAGGAATTGACTTATTCGATGAAACAAGAATAAGAATTACATTATGCTTATCCTTCATCAATTTAAATTGATGACCAGCAACGGATTTGGCATACTACTTATTCTCGTAGAAAGGATTAAGATAGATATAGCGCAAACTTGAGGAAGGTCTTCGACGAATCCACCGGTATGATTGAAAACAACAAATGAATTGATATGATAACAAGGTAAGAAAAATCTTGAACGAACCACCGGTAAGATTTGGAGAACGAGAGCTGAAAGCTGGAATGAATAAATCTGAGATGATGGGCTCCGGAAAATCAAACTGAAAAGACTCCTGAATTGCTCCGGATGGGTGAAAAGAATTCTCACGATCGAAAAACAATTATGAGAGGATGTCAACAAGTTAGAATCACGAATCTTGAATAGAATGGAGCAAGATTTAGAGGAAAACTCTTCTTCGGTCTTCAAATGTAGATAATGATGATGAGAAGCAATACCATGAATTGTTGAGGCACTCCGGGGTAAGGAAGAATATAAAGGCTGAATCAACAATGAATAGAATTTGAACGATCTTGGAGAAAAGCATTTGACTGATGAAAAATTCATTCTTACGTCAAACTTTGAAAAAGAATTTGAGGATAGCTCCGGGAAAATAAGAAGAGTCAGGTAAGATCTTGGAAAAAGACCTGTGGGTTAGGGCCCACTCAAGAGAAACACCATTGAAATGATTGCTTGAAAGAGAGATTGCACTGGTTGAAATAAATGGCTTGAATGAGATAACAACCTCGAGATATCTTGAACGGATTAGGAATGAAAACACGAATCTCCTGAGATAACTTCAGCACACCGGAACAAAAGAATAGCAAGAGGTGAATGATTAAGAATTGCACCAGCATGAGAAAACAATGAAACAAGGAAAAGGATATGATCAACACGAGAATTGAATCCACCGAAGAAGAAAATGAGTGAAGAGTGACGAACTTGAAGCTCCGTTAGAATCTTCCTGAAAATCACCGGATAAAACATTGAACGGAAAGAACGAAGAAATTTCACATCAATAAGCTGGATACTTGATTCAGAAATCTGAGTCCTTGAAGAAACAAAGGGAGGGAGAGAGGGAAAACAAAGACAACTTGGAGACGGATGAAACAAACACCATTGGCGAAAACTGAGTTGATCTTGCGGATGTTGAAATGATCGGATCCACTTGAAGAGAAACACGCCGGTTAAAACGGATTGACATGACAATCTCGATTATCATGAAGGATTGGTATTCACATCGGAGTATGAGAACACCACTTAGGAAAAAGGCATGGAATCAACACTTGACATTGAAGCAACTCGAATACCACAACTGAAAACAAAACAAAGGATTGGCTTGCAGAATAAGCCGGAACAAACATATGGTAGAGATTTCATCCGAAGTTTTCATGGTGGGGCCCACACGGGCTCGATCGTATAGCACCATCATGTACAAGGCAGTGCACATGACATACGAAGTGTCCCCGAGTCAGCATAGCCAAGGACTCTTTAAGACACAACGAGACCACTATAAAACCAACCGTGAATAGGCGGACCACTAGACGTCGAACCCCAATTTCATATCATACATCTGTCGGAAAAATATCCTAAGAGCTACTTGAATTCCGACTTATAAACTCCCGAAACTTTCCGGTTATGCAATCAGGTGTTGGGGATACAGGGGAAGCATAATATCTCACCCAAAACTAGCAAATCCTACATCCAGCTGTATCCATCCTTCAACACATAACCAAGAAACCTTCGGAAATCGTCTACCTCAACCTTCAAAAAGCATCCGTTATACGAGTTATGGCAATACTCCCGAACTCCCGCCCCAGTACTGGGTGGCGTCGAGGTTATCTCACCAACAACTGCATAAAAGAGATTTTCGATGTCGGCGAAACTAAACTCAGGTATTCCAGAACTGCAACGATAAAATTGTGACGACAACACCTCGGAGTTTAACTCCCCGGGACACTGCCACAACCCCTAAATGTCAGGAGGCACCAAGAACAATGTTCTCATCACAAAACCATCGGAACGATTCCAAGATACCCGCGTGAACCTAAAAAAATTTTCAGTGAAATTTAAGGAGAGAAGAGTCAAAACTCTACGTCAGGATGCCTCACCAGAGCGACGAAGGGACTGAGGAGTAAAAAGAATCCTACTCTCCGATATATATAATCCTATAAAACTCAAAACATTTTTCTAGACTCAACAACGCCAATGATTCGATCAAGCAGGGGGCTCCTAAGTCGGGGAAGGCTTTGATTACCAACTTGTAACACCCACGATGCGGCTATATCTCCCACGTGTCGAAGCACGACTTAGAGGCATAACCGCATTGTAAGCAATGTCGCAAGAGGCGTAATCTTTACACATCCCATGTACTGAATAAGGAAAGAGATACATAGTTGGCTTACAATCGCCACTTCACACAATACATGAATATAACATTACATCATCCAGATACAATCAAGGTCCGACTACGGAACCAAAATAAAAGAAGACTACCCCTAATGCTACAGATCCCCGATCGCCCCAACTGGGCTCCACTACTGATCAACTGGAAAATGGAACAACATAACGAACACGAACTTCATCGAGCTCCTCCTTGAGCTTGGTTGCATCACCTGCATGATATCATCGGCACCTGCAAGCTAGTTTTGGAAGTATCTGCGAGTCACGGGGACTCAGCAATCTCACACCCTCGTGATCAAGACTATTTAAGCTTATGGGTAGGTAAAAGGTATGTGAGGTGGAGTTGCAGCAAGCACTAGCATATATGGTGGCTAACTTACGCAAAAGAGAGCGAGAAGAGAAGGCAAGGCACGGTCGAGAAACTATGATCAAGAAGTGATCCTAGAACAACCTACGTCAAGCATAACTCCAACATCGTGTCCACTTCCCGGACTCCGCCGGAAAGAGACCATCACGGCTACACACGCGGTTGATGCATTTTAATTAAGTTAAGTGTCAAGTTTTCTACAACCGGACATTAAAAAATTCCCATCTGCCCATAACCACGGGCACGGCTTTCAAAAGTTCAAAACCCTGCAGGGGTGTCCCAACTTAGCCCATCACAAGCTCTCACGGGCAACGAAGGATATTCCTTCTCCCAGGACGGCCCGATCAGACTCGAAATCCAGGTTACAAGACATCTCGACAATGGTAACACTAAACCAGCAAAGCCGCCCGAATGTGCCGACAAATCCCGACAGGAGCTGCACATATCTTGTTCTCAGGGCACACTCATATGAGCGCTCCGTACAACTAAAACCAAACCTCGAGTTTCCCTGAGGGGGCGCTGCAAAGGGCTCTAGTTTGGACCAACACTCAAAGGAGCACCGGCCCGGGGGTTTAAAATAAAAATGACCCTTGAGTCTGCAGAACCCAAGGGAAAAAGGCTTAGGTGGAAATGGTAAAACCAAGGTTGGGCCTTGCTGGAGGAGTTTTATTCAAGGCGAACTGTCAAGGGGTTCCCATTATAACTCAACCGCGTAAGGAATGCAAAATCAAGGAACATAACACCGGTATGACGGAAACTAGGGCGGCAATAGTGGAACAAAACACCGGGCATAAGGCCGAGCCTTCCACCCTTTACCAAGTATATAGATGCATTAATTAAATAAGAGATATTGTGATATCCCAACAAATAAACATGCTCCAACAAGGAACAAACTCCAATCTTCACCTACAACTAGAAACGCTATAAGAGGGGCTGAGCAAAGCGGTAACATAGCCAAACAACGGTTTGCTAGGACAAGGTGGGTTAGAGGCTTGACATGGCAATATGGGAGGCATGACATAGCAAGTGGTAGGTATCGCGGCATAGCAAAAGAGCGAGCAACTAGCAAGCAAAGATAGAAGTGATTTCGAGGGTATGGTCATCTTGCCTGAGATCCCGCAAGGAAGAAGAACGAGTCCATGAAGAAGACAAACAGACATAGATGAACGGATCCTCACAACTCCGGAACGAAATCGAAGCTAATGCGAGAAGTAACCCGGAAAGAAGCAAACAACATAGTAAACAACCATCACATAAACATGGCATGATGCACAACCAAGTATGATGCATGTCCGGTTTATATATGCATGGCATGGCAAAGTGCACAAACAATACTACAAATTAAGTGGAGCTCAATATGCAACGAGTTGCATATTGATGAAACACCATGTCAATTATTTAGTTCCTCTCGTTTAGGTACCCAACAATATTAAAGGTTGGTTAACATGGCAAGAGGTGAAGCATAACAAAACTATACCATCTAAACAATTTAAATGGGGTCGGATATAGCAAACAACAAATCTGGTAAATCCCCACGTGCATTTAGTAATTAATGCAAACAACAATTTTAAACATTTTAATTATTGTTATCATGATGCGGATGACATGTGCAAGTTTTATGCAATATTTATGAAAAAGTTGATAAGAGCATTTTATGAAGCATTTGTCACCATGGTAGAAAGAAAGGGGTGCCACGGCGACGAAACGGAAATGGTGCCATGGCAACATTCCGGTTCCGGTAACTCGATTGAGATGCCGGTGAAAAGAAAGTGTGACAGGAGCGAGTCACGCAAGGATGGTGGGGTGATCCCGGATACCGGGTTCCCACGGGTCGATGGCATGGCAAACGAGGGGAGACGTGTAATGACAACTCGGACACGGTGCAAACGCGGACATCACATACAACATGCATTTGTCCATGGTCGTTGGTCCAACAGTTATACCTTCCAAGGGTGCATTTCGAGGCGGAACGAGTCGGTGCAAAGTAGAGGAAGTAGACGTTCTTGCGACGGTAGAGGAAGTAGTGGTACACGTCTCGGAGAAGGACTTGATGCATTCGATGTTTCCGAGGGCGACGGTAGGGGAACTTGGCGTTAGTGCTACACGGGTCTTCGGTGACGGTGGATGTACATGGCAAACGTAGAGGTACTATGCTTCGGTCGTCGTGGTACTTGGCGATATAGTGGTACAAGAGTTGTGGCCGGCCTTGGCAGTTCATCGTGTAGTCGTAAACATTCCGTAGATGTTCATGTCGTTGTAGCCGTTCGGATCTTGGAGCGATGGTAGTCGTTCACTTGACAGTCTTGAAGGATTCGAAGGGGTACTGGGCGGTTTGTCGTGGTACTCGTTCGGGCATCCGTGTGTCGTGGTACATGGTGTCCCTGTAGTTGACCTTGCCGGTCTTGATGGTCTGAAAAGAAGTAGCACAAGGACCTCAGGAGAACGACGAAGCCGCATGGAGGCTTGCGATAGGGAAGTCAACGCAGGCACGGTACCCCGTCCTGTCGCTCGAAAGCAGGGGTACTTGACGTGGCGGAGCTCTACAGCGAAGCAACAACAGCAGCAGGACTCGGCATGGCGGCGAGAGCTGCAGGGGAGGTCAAAGGCTGGGCTGGCACGCTGGAGAGGAAGCAAGAGCATGGCAAGGTGGATGTCTAGGCTGGGCCATGCCGCAGCGGCGAGGGACTCCGGGATGGCCTGGAGGTCGAGGAAGACGAGCTCGAAGCGGTGCTGGAGCATGGCGACGCGGCGGCCGGACGAAGCAGGGTGACGAGGTGGTGCTTGGGGCTCAAGGTCGCGGGGAAGTAGCAGCTCCGGTGGTGCGGCGCCGGAGACGCAGCAGAGAAGAAGGAGGAGTAGCAGAGGAAGGGGGCCGCGCGGAGGGCGTCATGCTCGCCGGCGTGAGGAAGGAGATCCGGTGGGGCGCGAGGGAACCAGGCGGCGGCCTGCAGGATCCGGCGAGGGGCGACTGCAGGGAGCGAGCGCCGTCCATGGCGCTCGGGAAGGCACTGGGAGGAGAGGGCCAGGCGCGGGGAGGACGAGAGGAGAGGTTGGGGAATCGGGCAGAGGGGAGAGGTCGAGGGATCTCTCGATCCCTCTGGCGGCGCTAAGAGGGACCGATGGCGATCGGCTAGGGTTGAGGGCGGCTGGGCCAATGGGCCGGCCTAGCTAGGAGGCCCAAGTGACCATCTAGGCTCTGCTCTCTCTCACTCTATATATATTCCCTTTAACAGAAAGCATACAGAGGAGAAAAAGGAAGAGGGGGGGTTAGAGAAAGAATTTGGGCATGCGGTTAAATTTCCCAGACTCATAAATGAGTACGATCCAAGAAAAAAATTGAGTGGGCATATCTCAAAGTTTAAATTCAAACTCATTTGATTTGAATTCAAAAGGTTCGAATAGGAAGTGAGGGTTAGGAAGGTCCAAAAATGTTCGGATTTTGGTGGAGCTCCGGAAAATGATGAAAGAAAAATATGACAAAGTTAGAGACCAAGAGTTGAGAAGGAAAAAGGCATGGGATATTTGCAAGTGTGTTATGGTTAATTCCAAATGAATGGAATAATTTTTATCATAGCTCCCTAATAGTATTGAGAGGCTTTAATATGTTATAAAGAGAAATCACAAGTGAATTCCCTCGATTTAAATGGATCAAAGATCCATGCCATTTATTTAGATGGGTTAAGAAAAGAAATGACATGATGGCATGCTGCAATGCACATGATGCAATGATGAATGCAACGAACCAAACAAATCACACGACGAAACCTGGAAACCCTGGAAGGCATCTGAAGCTCCGGTCTTGGGGCGTCACAGAAACGCACGAGCCACAAGGGGCTGGTGCGCCCCCCACATGGGCCAGCCTAAGGAGGATAAGGAAAGGGGAGAAGGGAAAGGAAAGTGTGGAGTCTGCTCATGATGGAGAGAGTAGAGATGACTTCCCTCTAACTAGGGTTTTCTTCTTCTCGAGGCGATCTTGATCGCCGTCGTTGAGATCGTCTTATTCCCTACCTCTCCCGTGTCTTCCGGCCTCCTCTCTTCGAGCGGGGGTGCCGCGACGTCCCTGGTCCTGGCGGGATTGGGGAGGGGGCTCTAGGGTTATCTACAAGGCCGAGTGTTCTAATCGGGTTAGCGTTTGAAGTTTTCCATGGCGTCGGACGGAGCTTCAGGGTCACGTTCAGCAGGGCCCTCCGAGGTGGACGACGTAGCAGCACTGATGATGGAGCTAGGTCTTCGAGAAGAGGACCTTGACGATGTGGTGTTCGATGAGGGGGAGGCATCGCTGGAGGAGGCGCGATGGATGCGCTGGTCAGGGTGCACACACCCAAATCATACAGCCAATATTGGTTCTTTAAGAATATGAGAGCGGCCTGGGATCTAGCACAGGAGGTCCAATTCAAGCCGCTTGAGGACAATCTATACACAACCCAGTTCTCATGTTTGGGAGATTGGGAGAGAGTAACACGTGATGGTCCATGGCATTTCCTGGGAGACGCCGTTATGCTGAAACCATATGATGGATTGGCTAAACCGTCAACAGTTCAACTTGATACTATCGAGATCTGGTTGCAGATTCATGATGTCCCGCCTTTGTATGCTCATCTAGTGCCTTCTCTAGCTCAGAAGGTCAGAGAAGTTTTATATGCAGAACCCCAATCGCATAACTTTGTGGGGAATTTCCATTGGGTTTGGTCTGGATAGATGTCAATAAGCCTTTGAAGAATGTTGTTTCTATGATAAGGGATGGAAAGCGCCAAATATACAGAGTTAGATATGAGAAGCTTCCAGACTGGTGTGTGGTCTGTGGTAAGTTGGGCCACCTATTCAAAGAACATGGCAGTGCAATCCACCCTCCAACAGCCTTGGTTTTCAAAGACATTAGAGCTTCCTGGGCCATGCGCACTGGACAGGGCCCCAGAGGGGGCCATGGCCGGAGGGGAGGCCGAAGAGGAGGCCGTGGAGCTCGGGGAAATGGGACCTTCTCTCATCAAGATGTGGGTAGTGAAGGGAAGGAGGATTATACCTCCAAAACTGATACAGATATGATAGATGTTAACTATATCAGGAAGAGGACGCAGATGCAACAAGTGTCGCTGTAACATCCCAAATTTTCAATTTGGAATGTTATACATTAGATCATCATTGCATATCAGGTTTTATTGCTTTCCGTTCCGTAATCCTCGAAATCCTAAGCAACTCAAGGACCCTCGGAGAGAGTTGCGGATTTCCCAGTTTTCTTATTTGATTCTTTTATCAAATTTTGAAACGAGGATTTTGGTTTTAATTATTTCTCTCTCCGAAAATATTTCATATTAAAATACAAGAGAGGAGATAAGATGACTTCTCCAAAATAAATGAAATGTTGGAGGAAA
The DNA here is from genome assembly GCF_003073215.2 of Triticum urartu. Taxonomy (NCBI): domain Eukaryota; kingdom Viridiplantae; phylum Streptophyta; class Magnoliopsida; order Poales; family Poaceae; genus Triticum; species Triticum urartu. The sequence goes on from NC_053024.1 coordinate 367,281,158, forward strand.
AATATTAAAATCATATATTTGTTCCATTTGGATTTTATAGCAATTTTGTTGCATTAGAAAAAAATTGCACGTTTTCAAAATTGCATTTTAGGGCCAAGAAAATGTTCATCTCGTTCTAAATATTTTATTTAGACGGTGAAAATTTGTTTTGGCATTTTTAGATTTTTATTTATTTTTCTAGTATTTTATTTCCATCGGAAAAATTATTTAAAAAAAAGAGTTCCCGCGCCCGACTGGGCCTAAGGCCCAGCCGAGCCAGGCCGGCCCGCCCGCGCCACCGCCTCCCTTGCCCGCGCCTTCGTGCCCGGCACGGACGCCGAGGAGACTCCGGCTCGGACTCCTCCCCGGGCGCCCCCTCGCCCAAGCAAGCCGCCGCCCCCGCCCCTTTTATAAGCCGCCACCCCGCCGCCCAAACCGCCACCCCACCGCGCCTGCCCCGCCGCCCCAAGCCGCCACCGCCGCCTGCCTCGCCGCAGCCGCAGCCGAGCCCCGCCGCCGCCACTTGCTGCCGCTGCTGAGCCGCCGCCCCGCCGGAGGTAGTCGCCGGATCCGCCGCCGGTTTTTCTTTCTAAAACCGTTTGATTTTTTTTTGAAAACCCTAGATTCGGTTTTTTTTCGGATCGCCGGTTTTTCTTGGTTCTTCTAGTTAGCGGACGTTCGTCCGAACGTTCATTTTAATGAATGGTTCTTCGCCCGTTAGATACAACTAACGAACGCTCGTTCATTGGTCTGTTCGTCAGTTTTCTTTTATCGGATTTAATCCGCGATTTTCTCTGATCGCGATTTCTGATCTGATCTTAGTTTCTGTTTATCTTTTCGCTCGTTAGTCGGAATCAGGCGATTCAAGCGCCTGGAGTTTCGTCTCGAAACCCACTTTCTGTTTAACCAACTCAAACAAGTTTTCTCTACTGTAAAATTTGACCTAGTTTCATATTAGTAAACAAAGCTTCTCTCTTTCGCCGTTTGAGTTTCGTTGCTCCGTTTGATTTGATTCTTTTTGCGAACCAGAGTTCTTAACTTGAACTTTCTGGTCAACATCTTTTATTTGAGTTTTGCTTGTGCATCGTTGCTTGTTACTTATGTATGCTATTGTTTGCTTGCGATAGAACACCCGGAGTGCGAAGTGTGCTACTATGAGTCCCTAGGTTTCGCAGATCGTCAGCAAGGCAAGTAACACTTTGATCATACCCCTTTATCACCCAGTTTTTATGCATTAGTTCCAATCCTCAAACATTGCATGATTAGGACGTCATTAACTTATGGGTTGGGAAGTACTTGATGAGGTAGAACATATTGCCCTGTTACATTCAAACCCCTGGGAGTTACTCTACGTGTTGCTTATATTACTATGTTATGCTATGCTCGTAGACGTGGTTTGGGTTTGAGTGAAATCCATGACAGATGTGAGATTGTTAAATTAATGGTTCAACTTAAGGTGTTGCCTGTATTTTTGGAAATCCCGGAGTACCCGTGTGATCTTCCTATGGACCGCCACCCAGACTCAAAGGGAACTGAGATGATTCATGCTAGAAACTTTCGTGTGCAGCCACAAGCTATTATGGGCTCTAGCATAGTTGAGTAAGTTACGTGAAGCTCTTGAAGAGGCAGATCAGCAGGTAGTGGGATGTAGGTTTGGTATGGTCTGTCCGAAGTAGAGAGTTAATGTTTCTGAAAGACTGTGTCTCGGTCATCCGTTTCTCAAACACCCTGTAGTGCGAGAAATCCAACGGAGGAGATCGAGTCTTGTGGGGAAAAGTGCACAAACCTCTGTAGAGTGTACAATCTAATCATGGTTAGCCGTTTCCCCGGTTATGGAAAATTCTTGAGTATCTAGTACTTGGGTTATCACATGCATCTCATCATGTTTAATTAATATTGTTGGGTTGTTAATCACTTTAATTGGGATTGAGTTGGAGGAACCTTCTCAATGATGTTTCAACTACCATGATAGTAAAAGTAAAATCTATTCCTTTGTTGTAGGGAAAAATTGGCTTTTTGCAAAACTGTAACCATAGAGCTTTTCACCAGCCAAATATGCATGTAGTGATAGCATTATTTTGTTCTTGCTCTACTGTGTTACTTTGCTAGCATATTCCATGTGCTGACCCGTTTCGGGCTGCAACGTATTATGTTGCAGACTTTTCAGACGAGGAGTAAGGTTCGTTAGGTCGTTGCCGTGCAGCTCAGTTATGCCGTTGGAGTTGATGGACTCACTTTATCTCCCAAGCCTTCCGCTGTTATCGTATTAGATGGCCTTAAGCCATATTATTGTAATAAGTTCTCTCTTGAGACATTCGATGTAATAAGTGTGTGATTGCTACTCTATTTTAAATCCTTTGAGTACTGTGTGTGTCAGCATTACCAATCCAGGGATGACACTGAAGCACAGAGACTTGACCATCTGAGGTCGGGTCGCTACAGTCGCAACCAAGTCATATTGAGCCGGGTGCGGGAGACCCTTGTGCTGCCACCACCTCCTACTGATCCCTTGAGTCCGAGCAGCAAACAGGACCTGAAGAGGGCCAAAACAAATGCAGCAGCAAAGGAGTAGGATTTGTAGAAGAATGGCGGTCTTGGCAAGATTGTCTCATCGTTGGCGGGCTCCTTCGAGGAGCACCGCTGGGCCCAATGAATATCTTCTATTGGAACTGTCGTGGTGCGGGTAAGCTGCGACAGTCCGTGAACTTCGCGATTTCGCGAGGCAATTTACCCCTACCCTGTTGTGCGTTGTTGAAACTCAAATTGAAGGTGCTAGGGTAGAAGCATTAGCTGGAACATTGGGTTTTGATAACTCTTATGTTGTCAGTAGTCAAGGTAGGAGTGGTGGAATAGGCTTGTTCTGGAATAATTCAATAAAGGTTGAAATTCTTGGTTATTCTGTTCATCATCTCGATGTGTCTGTTGAGGAACAAGATGCAGAGAAGTGGAGGATGACTTGCGTTTATGCAGAGGCACAAACACACATGAGGCATCACACATGGACAACTTTGAAAAACATTAGCACTTTGAGCGATCTTCCCTAGCTCTGTTTGGGTGATTTCAATGAGGTTTTACGTCCAGATGAACATCAAGGAGTTGTCCAGCACAGTAATGCCTAGATCCAAGCCTTCAGAGAAGTCCTTGACGTTTGCATGTTGCTTGACCTGGGATACAAAGGCATTTTTTGGACTTTGAGAAGAAGGTAATAGGGGGGAGCTATACGAGGTGTAGACTTGACAGAGCTCTCGCTAATGCCTCATGGCTGGCCAAAGATTCCGCTGGTTGCGGTCACGCACCTATCGGGGTAACTTCAGACCATGCCCCCCTACCGCTAGAGCTGGACGCAGGGACACACAAGCGGGTACAAAGACCATTCAGGTATGAGCTGATGTGGGAGGCGCATGAAACCTTCCATGACACGATAGTGTCTGGATGGGGGGCCAGACCTCCATGCACTTCAGTGGTAGAACTGCGCCAAAAAATGCAGGATCTTGTGAATGATTTGCAGAAGTGGAGTCAGGATACGTTTGGGAGTGTCAGAAAAGAGACTAAAAACCCAAACAGATGCTACAGGAACTCAAGAATGACCCGACGAGATCAGGTCCTTCCCATGTCGAGCTAAAAATTAATGAGAAGCTAATAGAGATGTACTACGGGGAGGAGATTATGTGGCGTCAGAGAGCTGGGGTTGAGTGGCTTTCAGCAGGAGACAAAAACACAAAGTTCTTCCATCTTTGAGCTAGTCTTCGCCGTAAGAAAAATATGATCAAAGCACTACAAAACTCTCTTGGAGTGGAGATTTCCGATCCAGCGGAGCTAAAGGTATTAGCTAATGATTTTTATAAGTCCTTATATCTCTCTGAAGGGGTCCAGAACATGGATGCGGTGCTTGAACATGTTCCGAGAAAGGTGACAGCCGAGATGAACTCTAACCTGTGTGCCCCGTACACCAAGGAAGAGGTCAATATCGCTTTATTTCAGATGTTTCCGACCAAGGCTCCGGGTCCAGACGGGTTCCTTGCTCATTTTTACCAAAGGCACTGGGATATATGTGGGGATGAAGTAACAAATATAGTGCTCAGAATAGTGAATGGCGAGGAGAGCCCAGAATCTGTCGACGATACTGTTTTGGTATTGATTCCTAAGGTAACGACCCCCATGGTACTTGCTCAATTCTGGCCTATAAGTCTTTGCAATGTTCTGTATAAAAGAGCCTCGAAAGTGATAGCAAACAGGTTGAAATTGCTTGACATAATTTCTGAGGAACAGTCTACGTTTGTGCCTGGGAGGCTGATTACGGATAATATTGTCAGTGCTTATGAGTGCTTACACTTTATGAAAATATCAATAGCAAAATCAAACAGTTATTATGCTTTGAAGCCGGATATGATGAAGGCATATGATAGACTGGAGTGGGCTTATTTGAGAGGTATCATGACTAAAGTGGGATTTGATCATCATTGGATAGAGGTGGTCATGGGCATGGTCTCTTCAGTCTCATTCTCTGTTTGTTTTAATGGCGAGAAGCTCAACTCTTTTATACCCACACGCGGTATCCGGCAGGGAGACCCAATCTCCCCCTACTTGTTCTTGATTGCAGCAGAGGGCCTTTCGTGCCTCCTTAAATCAAGTTCTCAGTCGTCTCTAACAGGTATCCAGGTGGCTCCCGCGGCTCCCACCATTAACCACCTCTTGTTTGGAGATGATAGCCTGTTGTTATTCAAGGCAAGTGGGGAGAGTTCAACTATGGTGTCAAACCTACTTGATACATATTGCAATGCTTCTGGATAGCGGATCAACAATGAGAAATCCTCAATTTTCTTCAGCAAGGGATGCCCGGTGCAGGTGAGAGAAACTGTCAAGAACAATCTACAGGTACACAATGAGTCTTTTAGTGAGCGCTACCTGGGCATGCCGACTGATGTCGGCAACTCAAAAAATGGTACGTTCAAATATCTTTGAGATCGTGTTTGGGAGAAGATCAAAGGGTGGATGGAGAAATTACTCTCAGGTGTTGGTAAAGAAGTTTTGATCAAATCTGTGGCACAAGATATATCAATCTATTCCATGCCTTTCTTCAGATTGCCACGAGGTTTATGTGAGAGCATAATGTTTATTATCCGACAATTCTGGTGGGGATCCAAACATGGAAAGAGAAAGCCCAGTTGGGTGGCGTGGGATATAATGACTCTACAGAAGCACTTGGGGGCCTAGGTTTCTGTGACATGGAGATTTTTAACCATGCCCTTCTGGCAAGGAAGGCATGGCGCACCCTTACAGATAGCACATCGCTAAGTGCCTGTATTCTTAAGGAAGTATATTTCCCACATTGCTCTCTCCTTCAAGCCGAACTGGGATCGCATCCATCCCAAATATGGCGGACGATATTGGATGGCCGTGACATCCTGGCACAAGGGGTCATTAGGTGCATTAGAGATGGAGAGACAACAGATATCTGGCTGCATAATTGGATCCCACGTGATGGCCTCAAGCGACCCATCTGCGTACGTGTTCAGAACCGTCCAGAGAGGGTGGTGCAGCTCATAGATGCAACTTCGGCAACATGGAATGAGAATTTGGTACGTTTAGTGTTCACTCATTTTGATGCGGAAGAGATACTACAGGTTCCTTTATGCACACGTTGTGTGAGTGATTTTTGGGCCTGGCATGAGGAACCTCGAGGAATGTTCAGTGTTCGCTCGACTTACCGAATGATACTGAAGACGAAACATAGCAGGGAGGCATGGTTATATGAGGAGGACGAAACATCTTACGAGCAGCAAGAGACCAAGAAGTGGTCCATGAACTGGCACATGCAAGTTCTATCCAAACTCAAGGTTTTTGTGTGGCGGCTAGTTCGTCAATCCATGCCGACGGGTTCGATTCTCAAACACCGTCACATGGCAACAGAGGATACTTGCTTGATATGTGGGGTTGTTGACACTTGGAAACATGCTCTTATTTCATGTCCGATGGCGGCGAGTGTATGGGCGTTGGCCCCGGAGGAGTTGGTGCAGCATATGGTGGATCGCGAGGAAGAGGGCCCGAAGGAGTGGTTGTTTTAAATGCATGAAATGTTGACGAAAGAGCCTTTTGATCGACTAGTGGTGACGCTTTGGGCACTATGGGTTGCCAGAAGGAAGGCAATTCACGAGAACATATTTCAGCCACCTTATTCTGTCAATATCTTTATAACTAAATATTTGGGCAAGCTACAAGTGATCAATGCAAGGCAAACATCGATGGACACTCCAACTAGTGCTAGACCGAAGAGATGGCTAGCCCCACCCTCAGGTGATGCGAAGTTCAACGTTGACGCGGCGGTAACCAGCTATGGTGGAGCAGTCGGGGTCATTTGCAGAGATGACATAGGTATGTTCATGGGAGCATCTACCCTTTCCTTCACATACATTGTGGATCCCCCGACTTTGGAAGCTCTCGCCATTAGAGAAGCGCTCGCCTTGGCGGATGACCTCTATTTGAGACGCATTCAAGTCGCGTCAAACTGCAAAACGGTGGTTCAGGACTTACATAAGGAGAATTTGGCGAGCTATGGAGCAGTTATTCATGAAATAGTAGAACATTCCCTAGCTTTTGATTTTTGTAATTTCAGTCATGAGTTTAGGAGCTCAAACTTTGAATCTCACAACTTAGCGAAGCATGCATTATCACTCGGTGGTGGCCGCCATGTTTGGTTAGGACATCCCGGGAACTTACCATCCGTCCCTGTAAACATTGTGACGAATTAATAAAAGCTTCGCGACGTTGCCTCAAAAAAAGAGGAAAGTGTGGATTAGGATTCCCACTTCCTTCCCTCTCCCCCTCTTTCCTCCCCCTTGGGGAATCATGGCAGGGGCGCAGGGCAAGGCAGGGCGCCTAGGGGGCCGGCGGCCAGCCCTAGGGCGCGCCCTGGCCTCTCCCTCCCCCTCCTACCTATATATATGTGGGAGGGGGGCACCTAGCACACACCAGGTCAATTGTTAGCCGTGTGCGGCGCCCCCTCCACCATTTACACCCCCGGTCATTTTTTCGTAGTGCTTAGGCAAAGCGCTACGGAGATCACTTCACCATCACCGTCACCATGCCGTCGTGCTGACGGAACTCGTCTACTACCTCGACGTCTTGTTGGATCAAGAAGGCTAGGGACGTCATCAAGCTGAACGTGTGCAGAACACGGAGGTGTCGTGCGTTCAGTACTTGATCGGCTGACACGCGAATAAGTTCGACTACATCAACTGCGTTGTGAAACTCTTCCGCTTACGGTCTACGAGGGTACGTAGAGACACTCCCCCCCTCGTTGCTATGCATCTCCATGGATAGATCATTGCGTGTGCGTAGAACTTTTTTTTGTTTTTCATGCAACGATTCCCAACAGAATGCATGACACATCACCCACAGGGACACACCTCTGCAAGGCACGCAAGTCGGACTCCCGATAGAGGCCAAGACGTTGACAAACACACCCACCTGGCCCGTCCCGTGCGGTACAGTGTGTGAGAGGGCACACACGGGCACGAGGAAACCCACCACGGAGAGGTGGCCCAGGTCGCACCTGCGACCACACGTCATGACACCCCAAGAAAGACGTTCGGGTGCGAGGCGACCAGGCCGATTGGGATGGCGGATGGCTTGAAGCGCATGACCGCATGGACATTTGCGGCGAGATTCGGCTGGACATACTGCCACACTCAACCGGATGGCCTCAGACAACCACTGCGGTGGAGCCTCATCCTCGCGACGTCGGCTCCATTCTGAGGTGAATGCTGCTAGATGGCAAGTCCACGTGCCCCCATGCGCCGAATCACACGTCGAGGACTGGTGTGCCCGATGTGCAAGGGATAGGGTAAGGGCGGTCGGGCGATTCACATGCCGCATCAACCGAGGATGTACTCCATGCCTGCATCCTCGCAAAGTGACATGCCCAGATGACGCGTGCCCTTAGAAAAGGAGCAAACCCGGGCGGTCTGGCCCTTGCTAGACTAGCCCCCAAAGAGCAGGAGGAGTAGGCTGGTGACGGATTGGACAACTCCTGTAGTGAGCAGATCCATCTTGATCCATATTAGACCGTTATTTTCGCGACAAAGACGGCAATGACAACGACAGTGGCAAGGCCAATCGTGGGTGAACTTTCTTCATAACTTAGTATTTAGAACAATTGGTAGTCCAGTGACATCTACATGAACTCCTCTATGCTATGTGTGTGATGATTTAGACGAACTACGCATGTTATTTTTAAGGTTGCATGGCATTGTATGGACAGGAGGATTTGCTACGAAGGACATGGTTATGGACGCAGACATTTGAGGAGTGACCGATCACTGTCCACAGAAACGTTCGGGCTCGTGCACGGACGTATAGGGGGCTGTTTTTTACATGGTAAAAGGTGTCTCATGTATATCATGAAGATCATAGTACAAGCCACATAGACATCAAACTGAAAAAACAGAAAAGACATCAGAACACTGGCCTTTGCACAAAGGAATACAAGCCATGAAGGAAAATTACAATCAAGACCAAAGAATCCCATGAGCTTGATACCAATTCCCGTCACCTGCCTTCGGTGCCACCACAATAGTCACCATGAAAAAAATGACGGGTCAACTCCTCACCTGAGCTCGACGTGTCTTCATCGCTGATATGCAGTTTTTTGGACCTCCAAGGTGGCCCGCCAAAGGTGAAGCCACTGCCGTTGAACGAATCAGACTAGTGCAACACCCCAGACATGTCATTGAACTTCAGATCTGACATCCCCGCACGACTAAGACGTCGAGAAGGAAACCATACCCGCCAGTCACGAACCACAAAAGCTAGCACACGATCCACCATCTTCCGGATGCAGCCGATGGAGACCACAATCTGCATTCACTCTTGTACTTCCTCCCAAGCTCCTCTCTGGCGCTGGAGCAAACGTCGTTGCAATGACACAACCCGAGGACACAAGTCCACCATGAGGATGTTGCCGCCACCACGACATCCTTGCTTGAACAGACTGTTTCCAAATCCATCCCACCCATAGGGCCGATCACCTCATCATGGAAGAATCTTAAGCTTATTTATTCAACGCCGTCATCGCCGCCTCCGAAACCCAGACGGTGAATGACCCAAAAACCTAAGCCACTAGGGACTAAAACCTAAAGCTACATGATCCACACGTGTGGATCCGGCAACCCTCCCCCCTCACCACCGACCATCAAAGTCTCAGCGGAGGGGAGTCGCTGGAGGACGGCAGAGGAAGGAAGTCTCCTGACGGCTGGCGACTTTCTTCGTGGGGAAGAAAGAAAACACTCGAGGGAATCAAATTGGTAAAACGGATTCTCAGAACATGGGACAACAAAGCACTTTATTTTGAACCCCCAAACAAGTGCTTAAAAGATTTGATTTTTTTTATTTTTTACATGAATAAGCATGCATGTGGTCTAGGTACGTGTGAAATTTCGTCCTAAAATATGTTGTATTGTACGCCGCACAAAAAAGACAAAAATTTGACCAAAAATCGAAGAAAACTGCCCCCAAATTTGCATGTATTTTGTCGTTTTTGACTTTTTTTATCTCTCACATGCAAGCACGTATATTGGGGTGAATTTTGGGCTATACTGCACCGCTATACATGCATGTACATTTTTTTTGAAATTTTCAAGCCGTACAAATTCGTTTTTTTTGAACTTCAAAATAACGGGCACAAAGTGCCCGTGTTCAGATGTCAATTTTTGGTCAAATTTGCCCAATTCGATTGTAGATGCTTCGATGGGAGAGTTAAAGCATAATTGGTTTGATGTTAAATTTTGGTAAGTGCCAAATGTTGGTTAGAGATTGGTTGTTTGCCAATTTTTATTGTCAATCTCACAAAAAGTTGCCAAATGTTGGCAATTTCTGATTTTGCCAAATGTTGGCTTGCCAAATATTGGCAATGCCAAATGTTGGTAGCAAACCAATTATGCTCTTAAGCATAAGCACTCTAGGAAAACAATCCAACTGTTTCCTTCAATCCGTAAGCACAGGTGGCAAGACGTATTTTACATTGTGGCCCACTTATCAGTGTCTCGTACCCCTCCTGGCCAGATCCAAGTGCCCACCGGACAAAACCACCACTTTGCAGTCTATTGAAATCTTATAAAAAAGACTTATAGTAATATTTAGGAACGGAGGCAGTAGTTGCTGGAACGATACATTCATCATCCCCGAGGTGTTTTATTTTGTCTCAGCACTGCACTCAAAGGTTGCACATAGACCCGGCTAAGTGCAGATGCGAAAACGAATCAGGAAATTATGTACAAGCAGTTGCATAATCACCTGGCGATACAGAGGTCCTCCTCGAACAAGTCTGCTTCAGTTGGCCCAGAGCCTTACCGCCCCCCCCCCCCCCCCCCCCCCCCCCCCCCCCCCCCCCCCCACCCCCCCCCCCCCCCCACCACACACACACACACACACACCAACAATTGCTGTGCACGTCCTTGTCCTTCTCCGTTTCATTCAACACGGACACCATCTACAGCTCGTCGCGAGGTTCCACCTTAGCAGCGGTAACAGGCTGGTGCTCAAGCAGATAGCGAGCAGCCAACGATGCTTGCATGGCCACACCATAGGGCAGTGTATCCTCGTTGATGGTGAAGTAGGGGGAGTGATGAGGCGCCTGCGGTCCACGAGTCTCGTTGAGCATCCCCACGAAGTAGTAGTATGTCTTGGGAACGGCCTCCGTGTAGAAGGAGAAGTCCTCGGCACCCATCAGTGGCTGCTTCTCTCTCACGTTGTTGGGGCCAACCATCTCACTGCCCACCTTCGCAAAGAAATCGTGAAGCTCGGGATTGTTGATTGTTGGAGGGAAGAAAGGCTTATCTTTGTCAAGGAAGTCCACAACTGCGCTGCAGCGCTGGACAGATGCCTGTGTGACTATGACCTGAGACAAAAAATAACCCTTTGAAGTTAAACAAACGAAATTTAAACTACAGATCCTTGAGTCTGTATATCCTTTTTTAGCGATACCAGCTTTGACCGTTCATGATAAAATAAGCAGCAAGAAGCACTACCTTTCTACAAAACCCAAATGATGCAACACTGCAACTTTCATAATTTAAAGTGGTACTACAGAATAATAATCAGGCAACAGAATGACCACCAGGCTCATTTGGTTATGATTATCCTTGTTTGTAGTGCGAAATTGACATAGGTGGCTACAGGCCGAGCTGCTGTAACACTTTGTATAAATAGTACTGTTAAATCATTTTACATCTATAAATAGTACAATAGACAGGGGCAGTCTGTTCACCTCGAACTACACCAACCATCAGATATGCATTAAACAATATTCCTTGATTCTACACTCTGTTTTCTTTATCTCGACTCTTCTAGAGATGTCAATTTTCAGCACTGTAGTAAGTCAATTTGCAAAAGTTAATGTTAACACTTCCCTTCAATTATCAGGACTTCCTATTATTTGGAGGCGTTGATGTATTGTAACATGTTTCAAGTAATCTTTCAACAAAATTTATTGAGGTCTCCTACCAACACATGGGGCTTATGCCTTAGTTATCTTCGATTCAGATAGTGTAGGTTCTCGACGTGCCATTTTGATAGCAAGCATAACTATAATTTTTTTACGAGGAATTCAAGCACCAACCGTACTCCTTTAAGTCAATTTTATTTCTTCATCTTTTCAAGAGCAAATCACACGGAACTTAATGACACATAAACAACACACAATTCCCAAGTTATAATGTTGTTACCTCTTCAATTCGCTGCTTCAATTGATTAAAACTCTCCTTCAAAAAGGCTCGGAAGGTACCGCCTATTGTCACGGAATCAGGGATAACATTGAAGGCTCCACCACCTTGAAACTTTCCAACCGTTACTACCTGCAGAATAAAGCCAACAAAAAGGAGGGTAATGAGATGTTGGGGTACACAGGAATGACTACGGGCGAATGGGACCCCCAAAACGATATGGCAATGCTAAAGGAATGACTAGGGCTATCACCACTTACCATATAACAAATATCTATAGCCTAAAGGCAGCCGACTGGGAGAACGTATGAAACATGACAAGGGGAACATTTTATAAAGACAATCCATATGATAGGACTGTAATATGCAGAAAATCATTTCATCTATGAAACCATAATGCTAGACAAACAGTTCAGGAGTGTAAGTCAAAAAACTTGTGAATTCAGATACTAGATATGTTAGAGTACGTAATGGGCCTAATGGCCTGGGCTGGCGGTATAGCCCGTTAGTCTTAGGGTTAATTAGAGATAAGGGTCGCTTGCTTAGGGGTCAAGTAAGCCTTGCTTGGGAGTCAAGTAAACCTCTCTATATAAAGAGAGGAGATGTATCAATCTAATGAAAGCAAGAATTAAGAAGGAAATCCTTCCATCTTGCCCGGCCGTGGGCAAAAGGCCCCTGGCCGGCCTTCTTGCGCCCTCCTTCTAGCAGCGCCATAACAAGATAACGAAGAAATTTTGGTAGTTACGATCATAATTCTGGGTATATTAGGAGTAGACAGGCTTCCATGTTAGGATGTGATTAGTTAGCCTGCAGTAAATCAGAACAAATAACTGTTTTAATAGGTATGGGCATGTTAATCCTCAGGATCCTAACACGTTTTGAGTATTAAAAAATGGGTCAAAATGATCTACGCAAACTCCACCAAATGAGCTATCTAAATCACATAGCCATGATAAAGAAAACTATGTAAGTCATATAAAAAAAGTAGCAGTCATTGAATAAATCAAGTAGCTCAAGGATTGAATAGCACCTGTGAGTCCAAGGGGTCAGCTTCTCGGGAAACAAGTTGCTGAAGGCTTACAATAACATTGGATGCAGCCAGTATCGGATCAATAGTGTGATGAGGAAGTGCAGCATGCCCTCCCTTTCCACTTATTACTGCCTCAAAGAATCCACTCCCTGCCATTATAGGACCAGGTCTGGATGCCAGCACACCAATTGGCACACTGTCAGCTACATGAAGTCCAAACATGACCTCTATGTTTTCCACAGCTCCGGCTTCTACCATTTTCTTGGCTCCACCACCACCTTCCTCAGCTGGTTGGAAAAGAAGGGCTACAGTACCCTACGGTAAACAAACAACAAGACGTTTGTAACATCAAATTTTGCAGGTAAATAAAATTTGATGCCTGCAAGATAGGAAAAAAAATTGGCCAAGGATTGTGAGATCTTGACATAATTGATATATAGGCAGCCACATGGTTCAGTTTGTACATAACTGATCTGAGGGGAAGTGGGGACCAAACTATCCTTTGACTAGCTGTATGATGTCTGAACAAAGCTGCATGATCAATTATTGGAGAACTGAATGCACATGCACATTACATATGCATTTGTATTACTGCTAATGTGATGGTTGTTTTGAAATATGAAACAGTGAATCACCAACATTGTGCATCTCTTGAGAAGAAGTGTCGAGGAAAAAGAAACAAAAATCATTGCACTTGCCCTTTGGCAAAATCTCCAAGAAGTTCAGGAAGCATCAGTGCTGGAGTGGACATCGAGGAAATACCAAAATTTTATCGCCTATATTTTAATCAAACAAAAACCTTATTTACCATGGCCAGCATTAAGAATCAGGTAGTTTCTGAACCATAAAAGTTGATATATACCACCAAAAGTGATACATCACCACTCTGACATGAACATCGAATTGTTATAATTTAGTTCTGTCAAAGTTTTAATCCGGTAAACAGATGATTTCTACAAGAAATAAAAGAAGGAGAAGTATGAAAATAAAGCACGTGGAGTGTTGATATATACTGATCTTATGATTACATTTTCATTTATTTGTTTGCAAGGTTACTACCTTTTAAACTCAAAGCAACAACAAAATGATGAATCTATATTTAACTGTCAACCTTCAAGCACCCTTTCGGCGTTAAAGAGAAAATTATAATCGTCTTGCGGCTTTTCATTGTAAAATGAGAAAATTACAACGCTTTTTACAATCCAGAAAAGAGCTTCTTTACTAACCTTCAACTCGTCACGGTGCTCCTGAAGAATCCTAGCAGAACCCAATAGCATAGCAACATGTGCATCATGGCCACATCCATGCATCTTCCCAGGCACTTTGCTCTTATGTTCCCATTCCACGCTTTCCTGAAGACAGCACATAAGGGTATCATAAGTAACATGACCCTTGAAATAGATAAAAGTGATAGCCAAATACAGCCTAATCATATTTCAGTGTGGGCAGAGGACGCTTACAATGCTTAAATTAGCACCAACAAATAATTCAAATAAACACAACAAATATCCAGTAACTGGGAATAGCAATTATGCTATCCTCTTCTAGAAAATGCATATAATAATTGCCCCAAAATTATTATCTACTTGTATAACAATATGGCATAATTGTCTCATCGCCACACAAGGCAAGCTTGAAGTTTAGCTTTACTGTTATATACGTGCATATAGGCTAATCACATGTTTCATTCCCACAATAACCATAAACATACTCTTGTATGATCCTGGTCAAATGTCTAGGGAACTGCTATGACTAGGCTAGTGTATGTCCCTCTTTTTTTAATAAGAAAAGGAGTGTTTGCCTCAAGCCATCTGTCCAGACTCAGAAGTTTAACTGTACCAAGTGTTTGCCTCAAGCCACGGTCAATTTCAAAGATATCGAGCCTCCTGACTTGAAGATTTGGGATACAATTCTCTATCCTCCGACTTTGAAATATGACCTCTCACACGGCAGTGCTGAGAGGTCAACTGAAGCCATCGGCCCATCAGGGCTCGTTTAAGAGATTCTGATTTTACTTTATTTTTGCAATCTTAGTTTTGCTAATATATATATATATATATATATATATATATATATAGAAAGAGTTACCGAGCGTCAACAAGAACAATTCCTCTTCAAAGGTAACAAGTGGTGCTGAACAAATCCTGAAATTCTATGGTCGCAATATAGGAATGGATCGGCAGCCGAACCAAGAAATTTTCATTTACCGGAGGCAGCAAAGCTAAAACGCGACGGCCCAATATATATACAAACATAAAAGAGTTAGAGTACAATCCGAACAGTAAAGCAGATGGAAGCGAGGGCAGGGAGGGCAAAGAAGAACCTGCATAGGGAGCGCGTCCATGTCAGCCCGAAGCGCGACGAAGGGCGGGCCGCCTGTGCCGACGGTGGCGACGACGCCGGTGACAGCGAAGGGGTGCCTGTAGGGGATCCCCATGGCATCGAGCTCGCGCCGCACGAGCTCACTGGTGGCAAACTCCTCGTAGCCGAGCTCAGGGTTCTCGTGGATCCGCCG
Source organism: Triticum urartu (assembly GCF_003073215.2). Classification (NCBI taxonomy): domain Eukaryota; kingdom Viridiplantae; phylum Streptophyta; class Magnoliopsida; order Poales; family Poaceae; genus Triticum; species Triticum urartu. The sequence continues at coordinate 367,296,399 of NC_053024.1, forward strand.
GCGCACCCCCACCATCCAGTCCATGAACTCCGCCTCCTTGGCCCGTCGCAGAAGCCCCGCCGGGTCGTCTAGGGCCGCCGCCCAGGTCGCGGCGGCGGCGATGAGGACGAGGGCGACGCGGAACAGCCCAGCATAGGCGGCCATGGCCAACAATAGTAAATGAATTCCGTCGTGACGTTCTCGCTTTCGGGTTGGACACTTGTACTATACTACAGTATCAATCAGGCGAAACGCGCACGAGGGGAGTGGGCTAGGCTCAAGTGAACAAGCCTCTCTTCTCTGTGACCTTGAGCTTCGGTTTGGGAGGATTCCGCTTTTTACTTCCTCCTTGTTTCTCTGCCCTCTTTGAGTAGTCTTTTGTTTCGAGACGCTTTGGCTCGGTTTGGCACGTTGATTTGGCAGCAGTGGAGTGGGTTGGTTGCAGAGGTGGGTGGGCATCTAGCTGGTTACCACAAAAACGTGCCTGTGGAAAAGCCATGTTATAGTTTGGGGAAATCATTTGGGACAGGTCGATTTGGTGCTCGGACTCACCTGCACCCGAAATCTGAGCTAGTGGCTGGTGCTTTGGGATGGCAAAAAGTGTGTCCGATACGGCAAAGGTGGACTGTGGGAAAACAAGGATACATGCTATATACTGTATGCCACAGTGCGCAATGGTGGGCTAGTTGTGTAGCTGGTGGCGTTGATCCGTGAGTGCGGGCGTCTGAGCCGTGGCTCAGAACTTGTGCGATGGTAACGGCGTGCGTAGGGGACGCGACTTCTTGCGGCGGAGCGGCGATGGATGCCGATGGGGTGACCGGTGAGTTTTCTGTTCCACAGTGCTCGCCCATGGATTTTCGTGCTTTGATGGATATACTGATTCCCCGCCGCCGCCGCTTACTCTGCTGTGGTTTTCAAGGTTCCCACGATGGGAGGAGTTCGCGAACAGCTTGGAGCAGTCAGATCCGGTCCCTCTGATGCTGCTGCCGCGGAGTGTGGAAGCGCCGGCTGCGCGCAGCAATTAGGGGGCTGCAGCCAGGTTTGGATCCGTTGGTGGCCGGTGAGTTTCCATTTGAGGTTTTACATTCAACCTCTTTTGTTCTGACTTAAGCCATCGGCTGCAGTTTACTGAAAAAATGTTGACCCTGTTGGCAATGTGAAATTACGGTGGAGATGGTGATACGAGGGGTGCCGGACTGCTGATGCACTAGCAGGAGCAGCCCCTGGAGAAGGCGCTGGGCCTAATCCGGATCTGCTACTCTTCCAGCCTTTCCCTAGCAGTTCTGCTGGCTTCTCTCCAGTTAATCGGTTCCATCTCTTCAGATTACAATTGATTCAGATCTATTGCTTGTTGAATTTTCTAGCAAGTCAATTGGTTTGTTGGCTTATCCATGCCTATGATTATTGGGCGAGTTTATGTGAAAAAAATAGTATTGAGGCACCAGCAACAAATCACTAGTTCATTTCTTGCAAATTAAATTACCCTAGTGAATTACATTCCCCATTTGTTTGATGTTGATGTCTCCCACATGCTTTAGCCGAAACATTGATCACCGAGGAAGTGATGATGCCCTCTTCTATTTGATTTCTCAAGTAATGTCTCATGAAGGTAGTACCAATCAATTTATTTGATTAAGTTGAGCAATTGTGTTTTGCTTCTTGATTACAATTCATGCCGCAGACACATAGGGTTATTTTTCGATGCCTGCTAAGAATATGAGCTTGGTATTTGTAAGCGGGGTCACTTGATTTATTTATGGTGAAGTGGTATGCTCAAGAACCTTTTGACTTGTAGACCAAAACTGGTATAGATGATAAATGAAAGATCGAATCTAAAATGTCAGCACTTTGTCATTTCTTACTTGGAACTCGAGCTGCTATGACAGTGTACATGGAGATGACCGCGGGATGCTCTGCATCATCCCCTCCCCCTTGGGAGAGATCCGACCTCGGATCGTAAACCGTATCGCCATGTACACGGTAGGAATTAATGCCTTGTCGCTCGGTGAGGTGCTCTAAGATGTTGGTGTCGTGCAATGTGTATGCCTTCCCATGAAGATGATAGCTCATGATGGTACCACCTTGCAAGACCTTCAAAACGAAAGAACATGACAAACACTTGGAACAACCCATGAGGTTAGCGTGAACGCAAAGCCTATCATTTGGGAAGGGAAAATGCCCAACAAGTGTATGCATCATGCTCATCATAAGAAGGGACAAGGTGTGGTGTGGTATGAAAGCATATGATGCAACTACAACCAAAAAGATTAAGCTCAACCAAACAAGCAAGCATCACAAGTAATATGCCCAAGTCTCCAAGATCGATAAGCATCGCATGGGTGCACTCACTACAAGTTGATATCAATGGTGCAACTAACGGAGACAAGAGACAATGATTAAGACAAATCACATGAGAGGCATGAACATATATGCCATCAACCCGAGAAAGTGAGCAGGAATGGAACATGGGTGATGCAACCAAGCGAGTAGTCATATGCATCAAGTTATGCAAGCTAGTAGTGCAAAGATACAACATACTAGAGGTAATCATGGCAATCATGTCATGGGTGCGAATAGTGGGCATATAAAATGTGCATGACATAGCACAAGCATGAAAGCAAGATATGATGAAGGTATCATCATTGTATTGGTGAGATGCCATATGTAAATAGCAAAGGGACATCATGACTCTCCCAACACAACAAGCATGAATAGCATGAGGCACATGATAAACATGGCAATAGCAACAAGGATCTCCCCAAGCATGCAAACACACATGGAAGTAGTATAATGGTGAATCACATGTAAGTGCAAGCAAGGGTCACAATTGCATGGCAAAGGCATGGAAAAAGGCATGGCATGCAAAGTGAACACGAGAAAATGGGCATAACATAACAAGTGATATATAACCCAAAGCCGTGTGAGAGCCAAGTAGAAGAGATGCGCGTAGTCGTTGCGCAAAGAGAATGGGAGGAAGGACAATCCACGGGATCCCAAATCATCGTTGCTCTCAAGAGCTGGTTTCGTCAACTCTTGGGATTGAGAGGTTGACAAGTATACATGAGTACCTACACACAACAAAAACAAAGGGAAAATTGTGTGTGCATGGTAGATGTACACATCATCCATCATGATGCGCACGTGCTTGTGTTGGTTAGCACAAAATATCCAATGCTCAAATAAATGAGATGCATGATAGAGAAACATGTCATCTATCATGATGGGTTTGTTGTTATGTATAGTATAATGGAGACTCAAGTTGTGTAATGAATCATGGGAAATATCTAGAGCATTGTTATGCGTGGAATGCATATGGTGCAAGCAATTATGAGAATCATTCAAAGTATGGAATGCATCAAAATCTCCTAATATGTATGAGGAAACTATGGGGGTCTCCTCATGAGCATTAATGGAAACATCTCTTGGAGAATATTGACAACATCCAAAACAAAGCATATTTGGAACAATGTGATCATGGCATGGTATAGTATATGAATTGTGCAAATCATGTAAAGGAAGCATGTCAATATCATCACATGAAAAACAAAAGCCAATGACCATCATCTCGTCATCTATGCCATAAGTGCAAATGGGATTTATTTTAATGGGGCAAGCATAGTTACTATGTTGAGATTGAAATGATGCAATATGGCATATCTCACGCATAGCATATGACAAGTTCAACGGATTGTCAAACATGATGTGACCAAAATAATTTTCACATGATATCCTATGGAGCATACCATCACAACTAGGCAACTCAACATGCTCATCATCATATTCATCATAAATAGGTAAGTCATGACATGATGAAGTCGCACTAGCATGAAGTATGGTAATAGGTGTGTCAACATCATGCAAGCAATCATTGTGAGGAGAGTCCACTAGTGGGACAAGTGAAGCACCATCACCTATGTTACCTTTGAAGCTCCACTCATGTGGTGTAGGTGAAGTGTCGAAGACCGAGTCGTGGTCATCTTCATCATGATGGAATCATGTGGGGGTGCATCATCGTATTCCACCATGGCCATCATCTTGTCCATAGGAAGGACGAAGTCATCGAGGATCGGTGCATCATCATAAATGGGACCTAGCACCAAATTAGAAGACACAATAGAGGTAGAGGTCAAGTCATTAGAGTTGAAAGTGGCCTCACATGACCTATCAACTATCTCACTCTCTCTATGTGGTGGTTCACTCACTCCCTCAAGGTAGGTGCACTCAAACTCACATATGGTGGAGTCACTCATCTCACTCAAGTAGTGGGGGGTGTGGCTCTCCTCACATGGGAATTGTGGCAACTCGTCATATATGGGGCTAGTGGTGAAGTCACTCTCACTCTCAATATGGTGGCACAAGTCACTCAAGTCATCATATGTCGCCGTGGTCGAAGGGAAAATCCCATGCTCAATCATCGCCCTTGAGGGGCTTCCGAAGATGGAAGTGTCACCCTCGCTTGTAGGTGATCGCCTTGGACTTGATGATGTCAAAGTAGGCATACTTGTCGGAGGTAGGCGAAGATGTCGTACGTCGAAAGGCGAAGATGCCTTGATAACACTTGGTGAAGATGCCACAGTTGTTGAAGAGGCTATAGCTTTGTTGCCGATGTTGTGGTTCTGTAAGGCCCATGCGCACGAGGTCATTGGAGGCCGTGTGCACGGGGTCCCGTGTGCATGGGGGTCCAAGGCCCGTGTGCACGGGGGTGGCAGATAATCCATCTCTCGTGCCGAAGGTCGCTCTCCATGGTCTTGTCCGTGGTCTTGGCGGTCGCCTAGAAGATGATGACGGTGCCGCGTGGTACTTGCATCGTGTGGCCATAACGAAGACTTGCTACTTGAGCGTCTCCGTCGTGAAGATGACGAAGAGGACTGTCGGTGTCAAAACCAGCGGATCTCGGGTAGGGGGTCCCGAACTGTGCGTCTAGGCCGGATGGTAACAGGAGGCAAGGGACACGAAGTTTTACCCAGGTTCGGGCCCTCTCGATGGAGGTAAAACCCTACGTCCTGCTTGATTAATATTGATGATATGGGTAGTACAAGAGTAGATCTACCGCGAGATCAGAGAGGCTAAACCCTAGAAGCTAGCCTATGGTATGATTGTTGATGTGTATGTTGTCCTACAGACTAAAACCCTCCGGTTTATATAGACACCAGATAGGGTTAGGGTTACATAGAGTCGGTTACAATGGTAGGAGATCTTCATATCCGTATCGCCAAGCTTGCCTTCCACGCCAAGGAAAGTCCCTTCCGGACATGGGACGGAGTCTTCAATCTTGCATCTTCATAGTCCAGGAGTCTGGCCGAAGGTATAGTTCGGCTATCCGAACACCCCCTAATCCAGGACTCCATCAGTAGCCCCTGAACCAGGCTTCAATGACGACGAGTCCGTCGCGTAGTTTGTCTTCGGCATTGCAAGGCGGGTTCCTCCTCCAAGTACTTCATAGAAGATTTTGAACACAAAGATAGTGTCCGGCTCTGCAAAATAAGTTTCCACATATTGCCATAGAGAGAATAATATTTACACAAATCTAATCTGCCGACGTATTCCGTAGCGTGACACACCACGGCCAAGCCTTTATCCGAGTCGTTTCAGTATCCCACCTCAGCGCGTTATGCGAGGCGGTTTCCTTGGCACATCTTGTCAAAGCAGAGATCGTGTCCCCTTATTCCGGGATTCTCATCAATACGGGCGTGGGTAACCCAACCGCGCCTTTGATTACGGCGCTTGGAGATAAGCGAGTTTTACCAGGCTGGTGGGGACATGTAGTTGTGTCCTCCCATATAAGGGGATAAGGATCCACCTTTTCACCCACGCCTTCTTCCTCCTTTGCCTATCCATTCTTGCGCACTCGAGCTCCAGCGCCCAAGTCCGCACTACCACCTCAACCTTCTCCAGTCATGTCCGGAGCGGGAGGCAAGTGGATGGTCTCCTCCATCACGGAGGGAGACATCAAAAAGCTGAGGAAGGTCGGATATCTGGCTAGCGACATCGCGCACCGGCTTCCCCAAAAGGGGCAGCTCATCCCCACTCCTAGGCCCCATGAGAGGGTGGTATTCCTCCCCCATTTCCTCCGCGGACTGGGCTTCCCTCTGCATCCATTTGTCCGGGGGCTCATATTCTACTACAGCCTGGATTTCCACGATCTGGCCCCAAACTTCGTCCTCAACATCTCGGCGTTTATCGTCGTGTGTGAGGCGTTTCTCCGCATCCGCCCCCATTTCGGCCTATGGCTTAAGACTTTCAACATCAAGCCAAAGGTGGTGCGCGGCAGCCAGGCGGAGTGCGGCGGTGCCATGGTTGGCAAGATGGCCAACGTCCTGTGGCTCGAGGGCTCCTTTGTGGAGAATCTGAAGGGGTGGCAATCAGGGTGGTTTTACGTCACTGAGCCGCGCGACGCCGAATGGGCCACACCCCCTGAGTTTCGATCCGGTCCCCCCTACGCGGCTCACCTCCTGGAAGGAGACATGCCTGTCTTGGGGTAAAAAAGGAGAGCTGACCGGACTCCAAACATGCATCCAAACCCTGGTGGACAAGAAGCTCAAGCTTGTCAACGTAGTCCAGGTTATGCTCATCCGCCTGATCCTCCCGTGTCAACAACGGGCCTTCAACCTGTGGGAGTTCGACCCGACGCAGCATCGAACTCTAAACAGGCTCTTCGACACGACGTACGAAGATGCTTGGAGGATGCTTTTCAAGGGCACCGAGGCTCCCGCATCCGCTGCCGAGGATCGCGGATTCAGTACTCAGCATCACGCTCATGCGGTAAGCTGTCTTTATCCTTTTACAGGGTATCAGTTTTTCATAGTTTGACTCTATGCGGGATCTGAGTTCCCTTATCTTTGATAGGATTGGGAGGTGATGTCCGGACAGATCAACTGTCCGGCTCCTTTGCCCAAAGGCCCAGCGGACGCTCGCTTGGCGAAGCTGCTGGTTCCGGCGCCCTATGTGGTGCCGGAGAAGAAGGCCACGAAAAGGGCCACGGGGACTCGAAAGAGTGCCCGGCGCCAGGAGGTATCGGATTCGTCATCCGACAGTCCTGAAGCGCCTTCCTCTCGTGAAGACGAGGAGGAAGAAGAAGAGACCTCTCCCCCTCCAGCGGGAGGAGAGAAGAAAAGGAAGGCCGCCCTCTCTGAGGAGGCCGGAGGGTCCAAGAAGGGGAAAACCCTTCCTCCGGACTACTCCAACGACGCCGACGACGGCGAAGAGGAGTGGCAGCCCATGGCCAAGCCCCTGGCAAAATCGTAAGTATCCGGATACCAGAGTAATTCATAGTATTCGTTTATTGCACAGCTTTCCCTTATGTCGAATATGCTTATGCAGCCCACCCAAAGACCGGCTCGACGCGTCGTCGAGCGGTTCACTGGACTCGTCGGAGGTGAACTCGCTTTCGACGGCTTCCTCTCCCCGCCCTATGGACGACACCGAGGTGTTGTCCCAACAGGTTCCAAGCAGGGAGGAGGTGGTCCCGGAGGCGCCGCAAGGCGACCTCCCGGACTCCAGGAGTAAAGGGGATGAAACCCCCCAGGGCTCCAAGTCCGGCTTTAGGCCGGAGACCGCTCCGGAACCTTCAAGGGTTCCGGAGTCCGGTGGGGGACCTCCTTCCAAGAGGAGCAAGTCCACCGTGCCGGCGACCCCCGTCCATCTGGAGGCGCCGGACAATATGTTGGAGTCGCTCCAAGGCGCTTCCATCGACGAGGAGCACCGCGCTATTATGAGTGCGGTGGTCCAGAAGGTTCAGTCCACCAAGAGCGGACTGACTGAAGCTTGTACTAGCCTTTTGACAGGCTTTAAGGTAAGTAAATAATGTGTAAATAATATTACCGCATATACAGTAGCCCCTGATGCTCTGTTGGGCGTTCGGGAAGAAAAGCTGAATAGAGGATCAAAAAATTCGCAGGAGTCTAACAGAAGGAGTCAATATGCGTGTGCAGGCTTCTCTGCTGGCGTCCGCCGTACTCACTGCGGAAGTGGACACGCGAAGCAGAGCCTCGAGAAGTCCGAGCAAGAGCCCGGGCGTGCCAAGAAGCAGCTCGAGGAGAAGGAAGGTAAGAAATACCTTGGTTGAATATGTATATAAAAAAGGTGTAATTGCAGGAAATGACAGGATTAACATGGCTATTGTAGGGGCCACATCTGAGGTGGCGACCCTTAAGCAAGCGCTGCTCGAGGCCGAGAAGAGTGCGGCCGCGGAGCGCACCGAGCGGGAGAGGTATGAGGCCGAGGTTGGCAAGGTGCGGCAAGAGCTCCAGGTTCTCATGAAGAAACATGAGAGTTTGGAGCTTGACTCAAAGACGCGAGCGTCCGAGCTCGCGACGGCTATTGAAAATGCCAAGTCTGCCAAGGCCGAATCCCAAAAGACCCTCCAGGAGTTGGATGAGGTGAAGAAAATAGCGGCGGGTAAGGCATTCTTTATGCAAAGTAAACATATAAACGTGAGTTACTTGATACTTACCCGAATCCGAAGCTCTCCAGGGGCATTTGCAGATCTTCCCCGGAGTGTATCCGATGCCGCCGCATTCTATCGAGCCGAGGAGGGCAGCTCGACGGAGAAGGTGTTCTGGTCTCAGTATGCTGAGGCCGGACGCCCCGTGCCCCTGAGCGACCAGCTGAAGCAACTGGTCGAGCTCCACAAGGCGGCCGAACAGGCCATGAAGGGCCTCCTAGTTCGGCTGTGGCCTGGAGAGGCTCTGCCTGGGAGCTATTTCGGGCTGGTGCGGCGGCTGGTGGAGGCCTGTCCAAGGCTCAAAGTCATCAAGCGCTCCGTCTGTATTGAAGGTGCCCGTAGGGCCTTTGCCCGTGCTAAGGTGCACTGGGGCAGGCTGGATGCGGAGAAGCTTGTGAAGGACGGGCCGCCAGCGGGGAAGGAGCATCGCAAGCCCGAAAATTACTATAAGGATGTTCTGAAGGGTGCCCGCCTTGTGGCGGATGAATGTACTAGGGATGTAATTTTTTATTAAAACTCGCTCGTTTGTGTCCTGTGCGCTGAAAACTTGTTCATATGCGCTGAGCAATGCTGCTTGAATTTAAAATATTACCTTCTGTGCGACTGTTTATCAATACTGAGAGATGGCGAGTCGTCGGCTTCTGCCCACTTGCCACTAGTGCTGGGGTGTTCGGGGATAAATCTGGGCGCTCTTTTTCCCATGTTTGGGTCCGTCGAGGGAGGCGCTCAGCCCGACGAACGAGGTAATCGGACTATAATGCGTGAACACTCTCACTTAGCCATAGAATTCTATAATTTTAAATTTCGGCAAAGCCCCTAGTATTCGGAAGACCGAGTTCGGGGCGCTATCCACGCCTTGGCCGGACAGAGCCGACTCGTCGCCCTAAGCGGCATAAGTCTTTAGGGACTCGAAAAAACCTCTCGAACAGCGACCAGCTCTCGCTTCATCATGACAGTCAGTTTTAGCTTTCTCCACTGAGGTGCTCGGCCCAGCTCAACTGGGGCACAATCGCAGTGGTTCTCCTAGTGCTACCTTAGCCGATATAGCGGAATGTAAGGCACCAAAACATAGGAGCCGGGCAAACCCAACTATTGACCCAAGACATGATTCAGAGCCGATGCATATAATGCTATAAGTTCGGGGTGCCACACTTGTGAAAGTGTTCGGACTTCTCACACCATATTGAGGGGTGCTAAAAGCCCCTGGCGTATTTTGGCCGTACCAAGTTGTACGGGTGCAACATGTCGTTAAGGAACATTTATTTATAAAAAGATAGTGCAAAAATAGACAAAAGCTATGCATTGTTTATTAGAAATAGCTGTGATCAAAGCAGAACGATACAAGTAATGCGATAAACGAAAAGTTGGACTATTTAACATGTCTGCTCCAGGGGCAAGCTGTGGAATAGTATGCGAAACAGGTATACTGCTCGTGATAGAGACCACCTGGGATTTCCGTGATGCGGCATGGCTTGTCTGCTTCCCTGGTTCTTGCATCATTTGTGCGGCAATTGAACTGCCGAACAGGCCTTCCTAAGAGTACAGTCCTGGAGGTAAGAGAAAAGTAAAAAATCGGCAGCTCCTGGTACGGTTTAAGCCATGTATTGGGCATGCCGTGATGGTGCCCCTTCCCCTGTGCCCATGGTATTTCTAGAGCGTAATTATGTACGCAAAGTACTGGCGTCGCCTTTTTGCTAGGGTTGGGGTTGGGGACGCATTGCTACGCCTGCTCGGAACGTGCCAGGCGGTCTTGTTGTAGGTTACTCCGGGCACGCTTGACGGTGTTCGGGCGTTTAATGGCCAGACTGGAGAACTGCCTGGAGAGGCTGCTTTGTACTTCCGCTGCAAGGGCCGCCGTGTGCTCCTCCGTTTGGAGGGAGCGTTCGGTGTTTCTGTTGACCGTGATTACTCCACGAGGGCCTGGCATCTTGAGCTTAAGGTATGCGTAGTGCGGTACCACATTGAATTTGGCGAATGCGGTTCGTCCGAGCAGTGCATGATAGCCACTACGGAATGGGACTATGTCGAAGACCAATTCCTCGCTTCAGAAATTATCCGGGGATCTGAAGACCACTTCAAGTGTGACTGAGCCTGTACAGTTGGCCTCTACACCTGGTATTACGCCTTTAAAGGTCGTTTTGGTGGGCTTAATCCTCGAGGGATCGATGCCCATTTTTCGCACTGTATCCTGGTAAAGCAGGTTCAGGCTGCTGCTGCCGTCCATGAGGACTCTAGTGAGATGAAATCCGTCAATAATTGGGTCTAGAACCAATGCGGCAAATCCGCCATGACGGATGCTAGTGGGATGGTCTCTTCGATCAAAGGTGATCGGGCAGGAGGACCATGGGTTGAACTTTGGAGCGACTGGCTCTACCGCATATACGTCCCTTAACGCGCGCTTCCGCTCCCTTTTTGGGACGTGGGTGGCGTATATCATGTTCACCGTCCGCACTTGTGGGGGGAAACCCTTCTGTCCATTGTTGTTCGGCGGCCGGGGCTCCTTGTCGTCGTCGCTATGCAGCCCCTTGTCTTCATTGTCGGTGCTTAACTTGCCTGCCTGCTTGAACACCCAACAATCCCTGTTGGTGTGATTAGCCGGCTTTTCGGGGGTGCCATATATTTGGCACAAGCGGTCGAGTATTCGGTCCAAGCTGGATGGGACCCTAGGATTCCTTTTGAATGGCTTTTTCCGCTGACCGGATTTAGAGCCTCTGAATCCGGCATTAACTGCCGTATCCTCAGCATTGTCGCTGTTAATGCGGCGCTTCTGCTTGTTGCGGCGCGACCTGCCACTAATGTCCCTGGTGTCCGAACTACCAGGGTTCTTGGTCATATTGTTGCTGCGAGCAAGCCAGCTGTCTTCTCCCGCACAAAAGCGGGTCATGATGTCGTGAGTGCTGCCATGGATTTCGGCTTTTCCTGTCCAAGGTGCCGGGCCAGCCACTCGTCACGGATATTGTGCTTGAAGGCTGCTAGGGCCTCAGCGTCCGGACAGTCGACTATTTGATTTTTCTTTGTTAGGAACCGTGTCCAGAATTGCCTGGCCGATTCCTCTGGCTGCTGAATTACGTGACTTAGGTCATCGGCGTCTGGGGGTCGCACGTAAGTGCCCTGGAAATTGTCGAGGAATGCGGCTTCCAGGTCCTCCCAACAACTAATTGATCCTGTTGGCAAGCTGTTGAGCCAATGCCGAGCTGGTCCTTTAAGCTTGAGTGGGAGGTATTTGATGGCGTGAAAATCGTTGCCGCGGGCCATGTGGATATGAAGGAGATAATCCTCGATCCATACTGCAGGGTCTGTTGTGCCATCATATGATTCGATGTTTACGGGTTTGAAACCCTCGGGGATTTGATGATCCATTATTTCGTCTATAAAGCACAATGGGTGTGCGGCGCCTCTGTACTGGGCGATATCATGACGTAGCTCCAATGAGTTTTGTCTACTGTGTTCGGCCCTGCCGAATTTGTGGCCGGCGTGACGGTTACCGTCTCGAGCCGTGGGGTGCCCACGCGATTCGTAGATCGATCGTGTTTGCCTTGCCTTGTCCTCCAGCATGTCTCGTAAGTCCGGTGCATATTCCCGTGCCTTGGTACGGGGTGCGGCTTGAGTGGAGGACTGGGAGGCCTCTCTGTCGCGGCCACGAGGTGGCCGTTCGGCCGCATCAAGTGCTTCCTCCTCTAATTGGGGTAGCAACCTGCGCTTTGGGTAACTCTTGGAGGGGCGTTCGAGTTTATGCTCTTCGGCCGCAAGGACTTCGGTCCATCTGTCAACCAAAAAATCTTGATCAGCTCAGAGCTGTTGCTGTTTTTTCTTGAGGCTTCTTGCTGTGGCCATAAGCCTGCGTTGGAAACGCTTTTGCTCGACGGGATCCTCTGGCACGACGAATTCGTCGTCGTCGAGGCTTTGCCTCGTCTTCGGAGGGAGGCATATAATTATCGTCCTCGACCTCTCTGTCTGCCACTCTCTCATGAGGGCTGGTTTCTCCATCCTCCTGTGCTAAACCTTGCTGGAGGGGGTTTTCTTCGACACTCTCTGGAGCATTATTATCTCCCGTGCTGGAATCGCCGTTTTTGTGTTGGCGGGATTTTGAGCGGCGCCGCTGACGCCGGCGCTTGGGCTGTTTCTTGGAGGGGTCATCCTCCGTTGTTCCATCGCCCTCTCCCTCTTTTGGGGTGTCCACCATGTATATGTCATATGATGAGGTGGCTTTCTAGGGCCTGGTAGGCGCTGGTTCTTCATCATCTCCTTCATCGGCTTCCATACCGTCGATGTCTTCGGAGTCGAAGTCGAGCATGTCGGTTAGGTCGTCGACAGTGGCTACAAAGTGGGTGGTGGGTGGGTTTTGAATTTCTTCATCGTCCGTACCCCAACCTTGCTGACCGTAGTCCGGCCAGGGCTCTCCTGATAAAGAGAGAGACTTCAGTGACTTCAGGATATTGCCGAAAGGCGAGTGCTGAAAGACGTCCGTGGCCGTGAACTCCTTGATCGGCGCCCAATCGGATTCGATCGGCAGGGGCGCGGAGGGTTCGGAGTCCGGAGAAGAATCCGGCTCCGTGGAGTCACGAGTTTCGCAGAGTACGGGGCTGGTGTTCGGCTCGACCGCTGTTGGGATCACAACCCCCAAGGTGGCGTCCAACCGCCCATCCTCGATCGGCGCGGTTGGCTCCGAACTAAGGGTCGGAGCCAATGCGGGTGCGGCCTCCAGGGCACTGTTCGGCGGCAGAGCTAGATCATGCTCGTCGTGACAGTGCGGCGCGCTCAGCGGTGGTTCGAGTCCTTTGAAGATCAAGTCCCCATGGATGTCAGCCGTGTAGTTTAAATTTCCGAATCTGACCTGACGGCCAGGGGCGTAGCTTTCGATCTGCTCTAGATGGCCAAGTGAATTGGCCCGTAGTGCGAAGCCGCCAAAGACGAAGATCTGTCCGGGAAGGAAGGTCTCACCCTGGACTGCATCGCCATTGATGATCGTAGGAGCCATCGGGCCTGACGGCGACGGCACAGCGGAACTCTCAATGAAAGCACCAATGTCGGTGTCAAAACCGGCGGATCTCGGGTAGGGGGTCCCGAACTGTGCGTCTAGGCCGGATGGTAACAGGAGGCAAGGGACACGAAGTTTTACCCAGGTTCGGGCCCTCTCGATGGAGGTAAAACCCTACGTCCCGCTTGATTAATATTGATGATATGGGTAGTACAAGAGTAGATCTACCGCGAGATCAGAGAGGCTAAACCCTAGAAGCTAGCCTATGGTATGATTGTTGATGTGTATGTTGTCCTACGGACTAAAACCCTCCGGTTTATATAGACACTGGATAGGGTTAGGGTTACATAGAGTCGGTTACAATGGTAGGAGATCTTCATATCCGTATCGCCAAGCTTGCCTTCCACGCCAAGGAAAGTCCCTTCCGGACACGAGACAGAGTCTTCAATCTTGCATCTTCATAGTCCAGGAGTCCGGCTGAAGGTATAGTTCGGCTATCCGAACACCCCCTAATCCAGGACTCCCTCAAGGACGAAGACTTGTAGTTGGCCCACACATGTCGGATGTCATCCAATTGTGCGTCCAACTTGGTGTCGATGTAGTCCCTTGTCCGTGCTTTGCGTTGGTGAATATCAATAGTGAGTCGCTCAATGCCTCGCATTGCTCGTTTTGGTCCGAAGATGGGCGTTTTGGTGATGTAGTCGTGATCACCTTCTTGCTCCTCGAAAAGCGGGTTCGCCGACAAAGTTGGCCTATCCATCATAACCAAGTGGAGTGAGTAGGAAAATGAGAGAACAATGCCGAAGTTACCTTTTCCGAGGATTGAGGATGTAACAAGTGTCACTCAATGTAATGCCACAATAGTAGAATTGGAACCGGGTTTGTTTCTCACACCTACAAGTAGAAGCTTATGGTGGAGCTCGGTGAGGATAGTGGCATAGAAATTTGATGCAAATTGTTAGAAAGAGTCAATAATGTTGGAAAAGATTCACAAATTCGCAAGTGAAACAAGTAGACCCATAGGAATATGTGGCACACGGAAACACACACGGATAGATAAATGGGGTTGTGCAACCAAGGAATGAGCACAAAATGTGGAATCCACGGAAAACGCTCGTGTTACACAACTCAAGAGATACGCTAGCACGATTGCTCAATTGGCGGATACGACACTTGTGCACAACCTATAAGATGCAAAATGTATGCGCCTTCTATCCCAAGTATGCTATGTGTATGATGTTCCTGTGTTTCGCATACGATGATCCAAGATGATCAATATGGTAGTATGGTATGCAATGTGGCGATGCTATGACTCTTTATTACAAGCTTCTTTGCTCTCTTTTCTTTTGCTTAAAAGCTTATTCTCTTTTTTATGGCCACTATGAGAAATGCACAAACCAAGATAGAGATTTTGTATATGCGGGAACAATCTTGTGACACAAGAGATAATATGATGCCAAGATGATACCAATATGATATGGTATGTATGCAATGGAAGGTATGGATCACTAATATGCACAAGTAACGTTGCCGACAATACTCAAATGGCTAGTCTCGATAGGCAAGTGACACAAAATGGGCTAAGGGGTTAACAATGTAATGGCAAGAATGTACAATGATGGGATACCACGATACCAAGATGATATAGAGGTTACCGTTCTTGCTTACGGTTAGGTTGTCAAAATGGTGAAGTGGTTGATGTCGAGGACGACCTCGTGGCGATGATGAGTGGCGGTGGTCTTGACGTAGATACCAAGATGATGTAGACACGTCCCTAAGTAGCCGAAACACCTTAGGAAACGGTAAAAAACCGCAAACTCAAAATCTCATAAGGAAAAGGTCAAATGGTGGAAGCGGAGATGGCAATGCGGAAGTGGTGGTGGTTGATGAAGAAGTGATAACCCGCAAGTATAGGGGATCGCAACAGTTTTCGAGGGTAGAGTATTCAACCCAAATTTATTGATTCGAGACAAGGGGAGCCAAAGAATATTCTCAAGTATTAGCAGCTGAGTTGTCAATTCAACCACACCTTGAAACTTAATATCTGCAGCAAAATATTTAGTAGCAAAGTAATATGATAATAGTGCTAACGGTAGCAAAAGGTAATGATAGCAAAAGTAATGTTTTTGGTATTTTGTAGTGATTGTAACAATAGCAATGGAAAAGTAAATAAGCGGAGAACAATATATGGAAAGCTCGTAGGCAATGGATCAGTGATGGAGAATTAGGCCGGATGCGATTCATCATGTAACAGTCATAACCTAGGGTGACACATAACTAGCTCCAATTCATCAATGTAATGTAGGCATGTATTCTGAATATAGTCATATGTGCTTATGGAAAAGAACTTGCATGACATCTTTTGTCCTACCCTCCCGTGGCAGTGGGGTCCTAATGGAAACTAAGGGATATTAAGGCCTCCTTTTAATAGAGTACCGGACCAAAGAATTAATACATAGTGAATACATGAACTCCTCAAACTACGGTCATCACCGGTAAGTATCCCGATTATTGTCACTTCGGGGTTAATGGATCATAACACATAATAGGTGACTATAGACTTGCAAGATAGGATCAAGAACTCTCATATATTGATGAAAACATAATAGGTTCAGATCTGAAATCATGGCACTCGGGCCCTAGTGACAAGCATTAAGCAGAGCAAAGTCATAGCAACATCAATCTCAGAACATAGTGGATACCAGGGATCAAACCCTAACAAAACTAACTCGATTACATGATAAATCTCATCCAACCCATCACCGTCCAGCAAGCCTACGATGGCATTACTCACGCACGACGGTGAGCATCATGAAATTGGTGATGGAGGAAGGTTGATGATGACGATGGCGACGGATTCCCCTCTCCGGAGCCCCGAACGGACTCTAGATCAGCTCTCCCGAGAGGTTTTAGGGCTTGGCGGCGGCTCTGTATCGTAAAACGCGATGAATCCTTCTCCTTTATTTTTTTCTCCCCGAAAGCAAATATATAGAGTTGGAGTTGAGGTCGGAGGAGCTCCAGGGGGGCCATGAGGTAGGGGGCACGCCCTAGGGGGGCAGGCGTGCCCCCACCCTCGTGGCTAGGGTGTGGGCCCCCTGGTCTTCATCTTTTGCAAGGATTTTTTATTATTTCTGAAAAGATGTTCCGTGAAGTTTCAGGTCATTCCGAGAACTTTTGTTTCTCCACATAAATAACACCATGGCAATTCTGCTAAAAACAGCGTCAGTCCGGGTTAGTTCCATTCAAATCATGCAAGTTAGAGTCCAAAACAAGGGCAAAAGTGTTTGGAAAAGTAGATACGACAAAGACGTATCAACTCCCCCAAGCTTAAACATTTGCTTGTCCCCAAGCAATTCAGTTGACAAACTGAAAGTGATAAAGAAAAAATTTTACAAACTCTGTTTGCTCTTGTTGTTGTGAATATGTAAAGCCAACATTCAAGTTTTCAGCAAAGATTATGAACTAACCATATTCACGATAACGCATAGGTCTCATGTTTTACTCATATCAATGGCATAATCAACTAGCGAGCAATAATAATAAATCTCGGATGACAACACTTTCTCAAAACAATCATAATATGATATCACAAGATGGTATCTCGCTAGACCTTTCTGAGACCGCAAAACATAAATGCAGAGCACCTTTAAAGATCAAGGACTGACTAGACATTGTAATTCATGGTAAAAGAGATCCAGTCAAGTCATACTCAATGTAAAACTAACAGTAATGAATGCAAATGACAGCGGTGCTCTCCAACTGGTGCTTTTTAATAAGAAGATGATGACTCAACATAAAAGTAAATATATAGGCCCTTCGCAGAGGGAAGCAGGGATTTGTAGAGGTGCCAGAGCTCGGTTTTGAAATAGAGGTGAATAATATTTTGAGCGGTATACTTTCATTATCAACATAACAACCAAGAGATGGCGATATCTTCCATGCTACACACATTATAGGCGGTTCCCAAACAGAATGGTAAAGTTTATACTCCCCCTCCACCAACAAGCATCAGTCCATGGCTTGCTCGAAACAACGAGTGCCTCCAACTAAAAAGAGTCCCAGGAGGAGTTTTGTTTGCAATTATTTTGATTTAGTTTGCATAAAGCATGGGACTGGGCATCCCGGTGACCAGCTATTTTCTCGTGAGTGAGGAGCGGAGTCCACTCCTCTTGAGAATAACCCGCCTAACATGGAAGATACGGACAACCCTAGTTGATACATGAGCTATTCGAGCATACAAAACAGGATATTTACTTGAAGGTTTAGAGTTTGACACATACAAATTTACTTGGAACGGCAGGTAGATATCGTAAATAGGTAGGTATGGTGGACTCATATGGAATAACTTTGGGGTTTATGAAGTTGGATGCACAAGCAGTATTCCCGCTTAGTACAGGTGAAGGCTAGCAAAAGACTGGGAAGCGACCAGCTAGAGAGCGACAACAGTTATGAACATGCATTAAAATTAATCAACATCGAATGCAAGCATGAGTAGGATATAATCCACCATGAACATAAATATCGTGAAGGCTATGTTGATTTTGTTTCAACTACATGCGTGAACATGCGCCAAGTCAAGTCACTTAAATTATTCAGAGGAGGATACCACCCTATCATACCACATCACAACCATTTTAATAGCATGTTGGCATGCAAGGTAAACCATTATAAGCTCCTAGCTAATCAAGCATGGCACAAGAAACTATGATCTCTAGTTGTCATTGCAAACATGTTTATTCATAATAGGCTGAATCAGGAACGATGAACTAATCATATTTACAAAAACAAGAGAGGTCGAGTTCATACTAGCTTTTTTCATCTAAGTCAGTTCATCATATATCGTCATAATTGCCTTTCACTTGCATGACCGAACGATGTGGATAATAATAATAGTGCACGTGCATTGGACTAAGCTGGAATCTGCAAGCATTCAATAAACAGGAGAGGACAAGGCAATATGGGCTCTTTTGTCAGATCAACAATAATGCATATAAGAGCCGCTTCAACAATTTAATCATGGTCTTCTCCTATCGACCCCCAACGAAAAGAAAAGAAATAAAACTATTTACACGGGAAAGCTCCCAACAAGCAAAAGAAGAACATGAAATCTTTTTGGGTTTTGTTTTTAATTACTACTACAAGCATGGAAAATTAAAGTAGCTAAAAGCTACAACTAATTTTTTTGTTTTTCTTAAGGTTTATTAAACACACAAGAAGAAAGCGTAAAAAGGAAAATAAACTAGCATGGATGATACAACGAAAAAGTATGAGCATCGACATCTAGCAATGAGTGTGTGAACATGAATGTGATGTCGGTGGGAAATACGTCCCCCCAAGCTTAGGCTTTTGGCCTAAGTTGGTCTATGGCCACGGCTGGCCTGGCGGATATCCATAATAATAGTTGGGGTCGTACTGAGATGCAGCGGCTATCGCCTCCTGAGCTGCAGCGTGGCGACGAGCGGCCTCCGCCCTCCTCTCATACTCATCTGCCTCCTCTCTGGTAATAACATATCTTCCTTTTGCCTCCTCACAAAGGAACTAGTGAGATAGTGATACTGGCTGCACTTTTCTTCCTCGTAGCTCAAAAGATCAGTGTTATGCAAATATGCATTAAATTCTTCCTTAATTCCCGCTCGATCCATAAAGTTTTCCGAAGGCCATTCACAAGGACGCACTGGAGCGTCTCTTGGTGGTTCTTCATCAGCATCACGCATTGCAAGCCTGGGTCCTTGCTTCCTTGAAGAGCCACCTCGGTACATTTTCCTAAGCATATTTCTTCCTCTGAAAAATTTCTGAAATTTTTAGTAACTTCAAACAAAAGTGATCCAAGCTCAACAAAATTGATAGCAACAACTCCTACAAGTGCCTAGAGCCTATATCATGCATTAGAACTACTTTTGACCATATAAATTTGACATGCAAGCTCAAGAACAGGGTCACCTAAGCAGCACAAATTTGCACTAAATAAAGCACTAGAACAAAAACTAATTGGACCAATGGAGGAGTCACATACCAAGGAACAATCTCCCCAAGTAGTTTTGTGAGAGGTGCTTTGAGCAAGGAGATTGAAAATCGCAGCAAACTGAGCTAGAACTCGTGCTTGAGCTGGATATTCGTGTTTGTGGGAGGAAGAAGTCTGTGGGTGCAGGAATAAGTGGAGGAGGGCCACTGTGGGCCCATGAGGCAGGGGGCGCGCCCAGGTGGTAGGGCGCGCCCTCCACCCTCGTGGCCAGGTGGATGCCCCCCGTGCTGTGTTCTTGGTGCCAAATATTCTCAAATATTCCAGAAAAAAACATATTTAAATTTCAGGGCATTTGGAGAACTTTTATTTTCGAGGTATTTTTATATTGCATGGATAATTCAGATAACAGACGGAAAATACTTGTTTTTATTTTATTTAATATAAATAACATAAAGTAAAAGGAGGGTACAGAAGGTTGTGCCTTCTAGTTTCATCAATCTCATGCTCATCAAAAGGAATCCACTAACAAGGTTGATCAAGTCTTGTTAACGAACTCATTCCGAATAACATGGAACCGAAGAAATTTCGAATAACACTATGTTACCTCAACGGGGATATGCATATACCCAATAATAAGAATATCATATTTCTTCTTGACAGTAGGAAGAGGAAATTCACAACCTCCAAATATAATCGATGGAATTTTTCCAATAGAGTTGATACTATGAACTTGAGGTTGTTTCCTCGGAAAGTGTACCATATGCTCATTACCATTAACATGAAAAGTGACATTGCCTTTAGTGCAATCAATAACAGCCCCTGCAGTATTCAAAAAGGGTCTTCCAAGAATAATAGACATGCTATCGTCCTCGGGAATATCAAGAATAACAAAGTCTGTTAAAATAGTAATGTTTGCAACTACAACAGGCACATCCTCACAAATACCGACAGGTATAGCAGTTGATTTATTAGCCATTTGCAAAGATATTTCAGTAGGTGTCAACTTATTCAAATCAAGTCTACGATATAAAGAGAGAGGCATAACACTAACACCGGCTCCAAGATCACATAAAGTAGTTTTAACATAATTTCTTTTAATGGAGCATGGTATAGTGGGTACGCCTGGATCTCCAAGTTTTTTTGGTATTCCACCCTTAAAAGTATAATCATCAAGCATGGTGGAAATTTCAGCTTCCGGTATCTTTCTCTTATTTGTAACAATTTCTTTCATATACTTAGCATAAGGATTCATTTTAAACATATCAGTTAATCGCATACACAAAAGATATGTCTAATCATTTCAGCAAAGTGCTCAAAATCCTCATCATCCTTTTTCTTGGATGGTTTGGGAGGAAAAGGCATGGGTTTCTGAACCGATGGTTCTCTTTCTTTACCATGTTTCCTAGCAACAAAGTCTTTCTTATCATAACGTTGATTCTTTGATTGTGGGTTATCAAGATCAACAGCAGGTTGAATTTCTATATCATTATCATTGCTAGGCTGAGCATCATCATGAACATTATCATTAACATTATCACTTGTTTTAGGTTCATTACCAGATTGTGTTTCTGTTGGGAATCGTAGCAGAAATTTAAAATTTTCTACGCATCACCAAGATCAATCTATGGAGTAATCTAGCAACGAGGGGAAGGAGAGTGCATCTACATACCCTTGTAGATCGCTAAGCGGAAGCGTTGCAAGAACGCGGATGAAGGAGTCGTACTCGCAGCGATTCAGATCGCGGTTGATTCCGATCTAAGCGCCGAACAACGACGCCTCTGCGTTCAACACACGTGCAGCCCGGTGACGTCTCCCACGCCTTGATCCAGCAAGGGGAGAAGGAGAGGTTGGGGAAGACTCCATCTAGCAATAGCACGACGGCGTGGTGGTGAAGGAGGAGCGTGGCAATCCTGCAGGGCTTCGCCAAGCACCGCGGGAGAGGAGGAGGACTTGGGAGAGGGGGAGGGCTGCGCCAGAACTTGGGTGCGGCTGCCCTCCCACCCCCCACATATATATAGGGGCAAGGGAGAGGGGGTCCGGCCCCCTCAGATCCAATCTGAGGAGGGGGCGGCGGCCAGGGGGGTTGCCTTGCTCCCCAAGGCAAGGGGGCGCCCCCCTTTAGGGTTCCCCCAAACCCTAGGCACATGGGCCCTAAGGGGGGTGGCGCCCAGCCCACTAAGGGGCTGGTCCCTCTCCACACACAGCCCATAGGGCCCTCCGGGGCAGGTGGACCCCCGGAACCCCTTCGGTGGTCCCGGTACAATACCGGTAACCCCCCGAATTATTCTGGTGACCATATGATGACTTCCCATATATAAATATTTACCTTCGGACCATTCCGGAACTCCTCGTGACGTCCGGGATCTCATCCGGGACTCCGAACAACATTCGGTGACCACGTACATCTATTCCCTATAACCCTAGCGTCATCGAACCTTAAGTGTGTAGACCCTACGGGCTCGAGAGTCATGCAGACATGGTCGAGACAACTCTCCGGTCAATAACCAACAGCGGGATCTGGATACCCATGTTGGTTCCCACACGCTCCATGATGATCTCATCAGATGAACCATGATGTCAAGGATTCAATCAATCCCGTATACAATTCCCTTTGTCTATCGGTACGATACTTGCCCGAGATTCGATCGTCGGTATCCCGATACCTTGTTCAATCTCGTTACCGGCAAGTCTCTTTACTCGTTCTGTAACACATCATCCCGTGATCAACTCCTTGGTCACATTGTGCACATTATGATGATGTCCTACCGAGTGGGCCCAGAGATACCTCTCCGTTACACAGAGTGACAAATCCCAATCTCGATTCGCGCCAACCCAACAGACACTTTCGGAGATACCCGTAGTGCACCTTTATAGCCACCCAGTTACGTTGTGACGTTTGGCACACCCAAAGCACTCCTACGGTATCCGGGAGTTGCACAATCTCATGGTCTAAGGAAATGATACTTGACATTAGAAAAGCTTTAGCATACGAACTACACGATCTTGTGCTAGGCTTAGGATTGGGTCTTGTCCATCACATCATTCTCCTAATGATGTGATCCCGTTATCAACGACATCTAATGTCCATGGTCAGGAAACCGTAACCATCTATTGATCAACGAGCTAGTCAACTAGAGGCTTACTAGGGACATGGTGTTGTCTATGTATCCACACATATATCTGAGTTTCCTATCAATACAATTCTAGCATGGATAATAAACGATTATCATGAACAAGGAAATATAATAATAACCAATTTATTATTGCCTCCAGGGCATATTTCCAACAGTCTCCCACTTGCACTAGAGTCAATAATCTAGTTCACATCGCCATGTGATTAACACTCACAGGTCACATCACCATGTGACCAACATCCAAAGAGTTTACTAGACTCAATAATCTAGTTCACATCACTATGTGATTAACACTCAATGAGTTCTGGGTTTGATCATGTTATGCTTGTGAGATAGGTTGTAGTCAACGGGTCTGCAATATTCAGATCCCTATGTATTTCGCAAAACTTTATGTCATATCGTAGATGCTGCTACCACGTTCCACTTGGAGCTATTCCAAATTGTTGCTCCATTATACGTATCCGGTAGCTCTACTCAGAGCTATCCGGATAGGTGTTAAGCTTGCATCGACGTAACTCTTTACGTTGAACTCTTTATCACCTCCATAACCGAGAAACATTTCCTTATTCCTCTAAGGATAATTTTGACTGCTATCTGGTGATCCACTCCTAGATCACCTTTGTACCCTCTTGCCAGGCATGTGGCAAGGCACACATCAGGTGCGGTACTCAACATGGCATACCGTATAGAGCCTATGACAAAAGCATAGGGGACGACCTTCATCCTTCCTCTTTCTTCTGCCGTGGTCAATCTTTGAGTCTTACTCAACTTCACACCTTACAACTCAGGTAAGAACCCCTTCTTTGACTGATCTATTTTGAACTCCTTCAAAAACATGTCAAGATGTGCGTTCTTTGAAAGTATCATCAGGCGTCTTGATCTATCTCTATAGATCTTGATGCCTAATATGTAAGCAGCTTTATCCAGGTATTCCTTTGAAAATCACTCCTCAAACAACCGTTTATGCTTTCCAGAAATTCTACATTATTTCGGATCAACAATATGTCATCCACATATACTTATCAGAATTTTTGTAGTGCTCCCACTCACTTTCTTGTAAATACAAGTTTCTAGCAAACATTGTATAAACCTAAAAGCTTTGATCACTCCATCAAAGCATATATTCTGACTTCGAGATGCTTGCTCTAGTCCATAGAAGGATTGCTGGAGCCAGCATACCTTTTAGCATCCTTAGGATCGACAAAACCTTTTATTGTATCACATACAACTTTTTCTTACGAAAACTAGTAAGAAAACTTGTTTTGACATCCATCTGTTAGATTTCATAATCGAAAAAGACAGCTAATGCTAACATGATTCCGACGGACTTAAGCATCGCTACGGGTGAGAAATTCTCATCGTAGTCAACTCCTTGAACTTGTGAAAAGACTCTTTCCCACAAGTCGAGCTTCATAGACGGTAACATTACCGCCCACGTCCGTCTTCTTCTTAAAGATCCATTTATCTCAATGGCTTGCCGATCATCGGGCAAGTCCACCAAAGTCCATACTTTGCTCTGATACATGGATCCTATCTCGGATTTCATGGCTTCTAACCATTTGTCGGAATACGGGCCCACCATCGCTTCTCCATAGCTCATAGGTTCATTGTTGTCTAACAACATGATATCTAAGACAGGATTACCGTACCACTCAGGAGTAGTACATATCCTTGTCGACCTACGAGGTTCGATAGCAACTTGATCCGAAGCTTCATGATCACTATCATTAACTTCCTATTCAACAGACGTAGGCGCCACAGAAAACATCTTTCTGTGTTGCATCACTCTCTGGTTGAAGTAAAGGTTCGACAACCTCATCAAGTTCTATCTTCCTCCCACTCAATTCTTTCGAGAGAAACTCCTTCTCGAGAAAGGACCCGTTCTTAGCGACAAACAATTTGCCCTCGGATCTGAGATAGAAGGTATACCCAACTGTCACCTTTGGGTATCGTATGAAGATGTGTTTGTCCGCTTTGGGTTCGAGCTTCTTCGGCTGAAGCCTTAAGCATCGCAACCCCAAACATTAAGAAACGACAGCTTTGGTTTCTTGCCAAACCAATGTTCACACGACGGCATCTCAACAGACTTAGATGGTGTCCTATATAAAGTGAATGTAGCTGTCTCTAACGCATAACCTCAAAATGAAAACGGTAGATCGGTAAGAGACATCATAGATCGCACCATATCTCATAAGGTTCGATTACGACGTCCGGACACACCATTACCCTGTGGTGTTCCAGGTGGCTTCAATTGTGAAACAATTCCACAATGTCTTAAGTGATTGCCAAACTCATAACTCAGAAAATCCCCCTTTGATCAGATCATAGGAACATGATCTTCTTGTTATGATGATTCTTAACTTCACTCTGAAATCGCTTGAACTTTTCAAACGTTTCAGACTTGTGCTTCATTAAGTAAATATACCTATATCTACTCAAATCGTCAGTGAAGATGAGAAAATAGCGATATCCACCGCATGCTTCAATTCTCATTGGATCACACGCATCAGCATGTATGATTTCCAACAAGCCACTTGCCTGTTTTATTTTACCTGAAAACGGGGTCTTAGTCATCCTGCCCATGAGGCATGGCTCGCATCTGTCAAGCGATTCAAAATCAAGTGACTCCAAACATCCATCGACATGGAGTTTCTTCATGCATCTTACGCCAATATGACCTAAGCGGCAGTGCCACAAGAAAGTGGTACTATCATTATTAACTCTACATCTTTTGGCGTGAACATGCGTATTACCACGACCGAGATTCAATGAACCATTCACATAGGGTGCATGACCATGAAAGGTATTATTCATGTAAACAGAATAACCATTATTCTCTAACATAAATGAATAACCGTATTGCAATGAACATGATCTAATCATATTCATGCTCAACGTAGACACCTGATAACATTTATCTAGGTTCAATACTAATCCCGAAGGCAGATGGAGGGTGCGATGGTGATCTCATCAACTTTGGAAACACTTCCAACACACATCGTCACCTCTCCCTTAGCCAGTCCTCGTTTAGTCCGTAGCTTTTGCTTTAAGTCACCAATAATAGCAACTGAACCGGTATCCAATACCCAGGTGCTACCAGGAGTACTAGTGAGGTACACATTAATAACACGTATATACTTTGTTGAAGTTGCCATCCTTCTTATCTACCATGCATTTGGGGTAATTCCGCTACCAGTGACCGTTCCCCTTACAATAGAAGCACTTAGTCTCGGGTTTGGGTTCAACCTTGGGTTCCTTCACTGGAGCGGCAACTGGTTCGCCATCCATGAAGTTTCCCTTCTAGCCCTTGCCCTTCTTGAAACCAGTGGTCTTGTTAAACCATCAACACTTGATGCTCCTTGATTTCTACCTTTCGCGATCTTAAGCACCGCGAACAGCTCCGAGATCAACTCCATCCCTTGCATGTCATAGTTCATCACGAAGATCTAGTAGCTTAGTGATAGTGGCTAGAGAACTCTATCAATCACTATCTTATCTGGAAGTTTAACTCCCACTTGATTTAAGTGATTGTAGCACCCATACATTCTGAGCACATGCTCACTAGCTGAGCTATTCTCCTCCATCTTGTTGGCAAAAGAACTTGTCAGAGGTCTCATACCTCTCAACACGGGCATGAGCCTGAAATCCCAATTTCAGCTCTTGGAACATCTCATATGTCTCATGGCGTTCAAAACGTCATTGGAATCCCGATTCTAAGCCGTAAAGTATGGTGCACTAAACTATCAAGTAGTAATCAGGATGTGTCTGTCAGGTGTTCACAACATCCACAGACAACGTTGTAGGGGTTTGCACATTGAGCGGTGCATCAAAGACGTAAGCCTTCTATGTAGCAGTGAGGACACTCCTCGGACTACGGACCTAGTCCGCATCATTGCTTACAATATCTTTCAACTTAGTCTTTCTTAGGAACATATTAAAATAGGGAGCTAAAGCGTGAGCTATTTATCCACAACATATTTGCAAAGACAATTTAGACTATGTTCATGATAATTAAGTTCATCTAATCAAATTATTTAATGAACTCCCACTCAGATAGACATCCCTCTAGTCATCTAAGTGAAACATGATCCGAGTCAACTAGGCTGTGTCTGATCATCATGTGAGATGGACTAGTCAACATCGGTGAACATCTTCATGTTGATCGTATCTTCTATATGACTCATGCTCGAGCTTTCGGTCTTCCGTGCTCCGAGGCCATGTCTGTACATGCTAGGCTCGTCAAGTCAACCTAAGTGTATTGCGTGTGTAAATCTGGCTTACACCCGTTGTATTCGAACGTTAGAATCTATCACACCCGATCATCATGTGGTGCTTCGAAACGATGAACCTTCGCAACGGTGCACAGTTAGGGGGAACACTTTCTTGAAATTATTGCGAGGGATCATCTTATTTAAGCTACCGTCGTTCTAAGCAAATAAGATGTAAAACATGATAAACATCACATGCAATCAAATAGTGACATGATATGGCCAATATCATTTTGCTCCTTTTGATCTCCATTTTCGGGGCGCCATGATCATCATCGTCACCGGCATGACACCATGATCTCCATCATCGTGTCTTCATGAAGTCGTCTCGTCAACTATTACTTCTACTACTATGGCTAACGGTTTAGCAGTAAAGTAAAGTAATTACATGACGTTTAAGTTGACACGCAGGTCATAAATAAATTAAGACAACTCCTATGGCTCCTGCCGGTTGTCATACTCATCGACATGCAAGTCGTGATTCCTATTACAAGAACATGATCAATCTCATACATCACATATATCATTCATCACATCCTTTTGGCCATATCACATCACAAGGCATATGCTGCAAAAACAAGTTAGACGTCCTCTAATTGTTGTTGCATATTTTTACATGGCTGCTATAGGTTTCTAGCAAGAACGTTTCTTACCTACGCCAAAACCACAATGTGTTATGCCAATTTCTATTTACCCTTCATAAGGACCCTTTTCATCGAATCCGATCCGAGTAAAGTGAGAGAGACAGACACCCGCTAGCCACCTTATGCAACTAGTGCATGTCAGTCGGTGGAACCAGTCTCATGTAAGCGTACGTGTAAGGTCGGTCCGGGCCGCTTCATCCCATGATGCCGCCGAATCAAGATAAGACTAGTAACGGCAAGTAAATTGACAAAATCGACGCCCACAACAACTTGTGTTCTACTCGTGCATAGAAACTACGCATAGACCTAGCTCATGATGCCACCGTTGGGAATCGTAGCAGAAATTTAAAATTTTCTACGCATCACCAAGATAATCTATGGAGTAATCTAGCAACGAGGTGAAGGAGAGTGCATCTACATACCCTTGTAGATCGCTAAGCGGAAGCGTTGCAAGAACGTGGATGAAGGAGTCGTACTCGCACCGATTCAGATCGCGGTTGATTCTGATCTAAGCGCCGAACAACGGCGCCTCCACGTTCAACACACGTGCAGCCCGATGACGTCTCCCACGCCTTGATCCAACAAGGGGAGAAGGAGAGGTTGGGGAAGACTCCATCCAGCAGCAGCACGATGACGTGGTGGTGAAGGAGGAGCGTGGCAATCCTGCAGGGCTTCGCCAAGCACCGCGGGAGAGGAGGAGGACTTGGGAGAGGGGGAGGGCTATGCCAGAACTTGGGTGCGGCTGCCCTCCCACCCCCCACATATATGTAGGGGCAAGGGAGAGGGGGGCCGGCCCCCTCAGATCCAATCTGAGGAGGGGGGGGCAGCCAGGGGGGTTGCCTTGCCCCCCAAGGCAAGGGGGCGCCCCCATTTAGGGTTCCCCCAAACCCTAGGCGCATGGGCCCTAAGGGGGGAGGTGCCCAACCCACTAAGGGGCTGGTCCCTCTCCACACACAGCCCATAGGGCCCTCCGGGGCAGGTGGACCCCCGGAACCCTTCGGTGGTCCCGATACAATACCGGTAACCCCTCGAATTATTTCGGTGAGCGTATGATGACTTCCCATATATAAATCTTTACCTCCAGACCATTCCGGAACTCCTCGTGACATCCGGGATCTCATCCGGGACTCCGAACAACATTCGGTGACCACGTACATCTATTCCCTATAACCCTAGCGTCATCGAACCTTAAGTGTGTAGACCCTACGGGCTCGGGAGTCATGCAGACATGGCCGAGACAACTCTCCGGTTAATAACCAACAGCGGGATCTGGATACCCATGTTGGTTCCCACATGCTCCACGATGATCTCATCGGATGAACCACGATGTCAAGGATTCAATCAATCCCCTATACAATTCCCTTTGTCTATCGGTACGATACTTGCCTGAGATTCGATCGTCGGTATCCCAATACCTTGTTCAATCTCGTTACCAGCAAGTCTCTTTACTTGTTTCGTAACACATCATCCCGTGATCAACTCCTTGGTCACATTGTGCACATTATGATGATGTCCTACCGAGTGGGCCCAGAGATACCTCTCCGTTACACGGAGTGACAAATCCCAGTCTCGATTCGCGCCAAGCCAACAGACACTTTCGGAGATACCTCTCCGTTATAGATCTTGATGCTCAATATGCAAGTAGCTTCACCGAGGTCTTTCTTTGAAAAACTCCTTTCAAACATTCCTTTATGCTTTCCAGAAAATTCTACATTATTTCCGATCAACAATATGTCATTCACATATACTTATCAGAAATGCTGTAGTGCTCCCACTCACTTTCTTGTAAATACAGGCTTCACCGCAAGTCTGTATAAAACCATATGCTTTGATCACTTTACCAAAGCATGTATTCCAACTCTGAGATGCTTGCACTAGTCCATAGATGGATCGCTGGAGCTTGCTCATTTTGTTATCACCTTTAGGATCAACAAAACTTTCTGGTTGCATCATATACAACTCTTCTTTAAGAAATCCATTAAGTAATGCAGTTTTGACATCCATTTGCCATATTTCATAAAATGCGGCAACTGCTAACATGATTCGGACAGACTTTTAAGCATCGATACGAGTGAGAAAATCTCATCATAGTCAACACCTTGAACTTGTCGAAAACATTTTTGCGACAATTTGAGCTTTGTAGATAGTAACACTACTATCAGCGTCCGTCTTCCTCTTGAAGATCCATTTATTCTCAATGACTCACCGATCATCGGGCAAGTCAATCAAAGTCCATACTTTGTTCTCATACATGGATCCCATCACAGATTTCATGGCCTCAAGCCATTTTGCGTAATATGGGCTCATCATCGCTTCCTCAAAGTTTGTAGGTTCGTCATGGTCTAGTAACATGACTTCCAAAACAGGATTACCGTACCACTCTGGTGCAGACCGAACTCTGGTTGACCTACGAGGTTTGGTAGTAACTTGATGTAAAGTTTCATGGTCATCATCATTAGCTTCCTCACTAATTGGTGTAGGAATCATTGGAACTGATTTCTATGATGAACTACTTTCCAATTTGGGAGAAGGTGCAATTACCTCATCAAGTTCTACTTTCCTCCCACTCACTTCTTTCGAGAGAAACTCCTTCTCTAGAAAGGATCCATTCTTAGCAACAAAGATCTTGCCTTCGGATCTATGATAGAAGGTCTACCCAACAATTTCTTTTGGGTATCCTATGAAGACGCACTTCTGCGATTTGGGTTTGAGCTTATCAGGTTGAAGCTTTTTCACATAAGCATCGCAACCCCAAACTTTAAGAAATGACAGCTTTGGTTTCTTGCCAAACCATAGTTCATACGGTGTCATCTCAACGGATTTAGATGGTGCCCTATTTAACGTGAATGCAGCTGTCTCTAATGCATAACCCCAAAATGATAGTGGTAAATCGGTAAGAGACATCATAGATCGCACCATATCCAATAAAGTACGATTACAACGTTTGGACACACCATTATGCTGTGGTGTTCCAGGTGGCGTGAGTTGCGAAACTATTCCACATTGTTACAAATGCAGACCAAACTCATAACTCAAATATTCACCTCCGCGATCAGATCGTAGAAACTTTATTTTCTTGTTACGATGATTTTCCACTTCACTCTGAAATTCTTTGAACTTTTCAAATGTTCCAGACTTATGTTTCATTAAGTAGATATACCCATATCTGCTCAAATCATTTGTGAAGGTCAGAAAATAACGATACCCGCCACGAGCCTCAACACTTATCGGATCGCATACATCAGTATGTATTATTTCCAATAAGTCAGTTGCTCGCTCCATTGTTCCGGAGAACGGAGTCTTAGTCATCTTGCCCATGAGGCATGGTTCACAAGAATCAAGTGATTCATAATCAAGTGATTCCAAAAGTCCATCAGAATGGAGTTTCTTCATGCGCTTTACACCAATATGACCTAAATGACAATGCCACATATAAGTTGCACTATCATTATTAACTTTGCATCTTTTGGCTTCAATATTATGAATATGTGTATTACTACGATCGAGATTCAATAAACCATTTATATTGAGTGTATGACCATAGAAGGTTTTATTCATGTAAATAGAACAACAATTATTCTTTGACTTAAATGAATAACCGTATTGCAATAAACATGATCCAATCATATTTATGCTCAACGCAAACACCAAATAACATTTATTTTAGGTTCAACACTAATCCCGAAGGTAAAGGGAGTGTGTGATGGTGATCTTATCAACCTTGGAATCACTTCCAACTCATCATCACCTCACCCTTAACTAGTCTCTGTTTATTTTGCAACTCCCGTTTCGAGTTACTACTCTTAGCAACTGAACCAGTATCAAATACCTGAGGGTTGCTATAAACACTAGTAAAGTACACATCAATAACATGTATATCAAATATACCTTTGTTCACTTTGCCATCCTTCTTATCCGCCAAGTATCTAGGCAGTTCCACTTCCAGTGACCATTTCCTTTGCAGTAGAAGCACTCAGTTTCAGGCTTGGGTCTATATTTGGGCTTCTTCATGGGAGTGGCAACTTGCTTGCCATTCTTCTTGAAGTTCCCTTTCTTTCCCTTGCCCTTTTACTTGAAACTAGTGGTCTTTTTCAACCATCAACACTTGATGCTTTTCTTGATTTCTACCTTCGTCGATTTCAGCATCACGAAGAGCTCGGGAATCGTTTTCGTCATCCCTTGCATATTATAGTTCATCACTAAGTTCTAGTAACTTGGTGATAGTGACTAGAGAACTTTATCAAATTACTATCTTATCTGGAAGATTAACTCCCACTTGATTCAAGCAATTGTAGTACCCAGACAATCTGAGCACATACTCACTGGTTGAGCTATTCTCCTCCATCTTGTAGGCAATGTAATGTCAGAGGTCTCATACCTCTCGACATGGGCATGAGTATGAAATACCAATTTCAACTCTTAGAACATCTTATATGTTCTGTGGCATTCAAAACGTTTTTGAAGTCCCGGTTCTAAGCCGTAAAGTATGGCGCACTAAACTATCAAGTAGTCATCATACCGAGCTTTGCCTAACATTCATAACATCTACATCTGCTCCTGCAATAGGTTCGTCACCTAGCGGTGCATCAAGAACATAATTCTTCTGTGCAGCAGTGAGGATAATCCTCAAATCACAGAGCTAGTCTGCATCATTGCTACTAGGGGTGGAAACGGATCGGATGCGGATCGGATAGTGCTCTTACCACTTTCATTTTCATATTTTCAAAACGAATACGAATCCGAATACGGATGTTCTCGGATACGGATGCGGCTCGGATATTATTCGAATACGGATACGTATTGGATATTTTCTTGATTCGGAACGGATACGAATAATATCAACATGTTGCTTAAGTAAATTAGTCGATAGCTATGTGACCTAAAATAATCAACTTGTGACATACAATAAGTCAATGATAAATAGGTTTATGAATAAATACTATTGTAATGCATAATAATTTATAAGTTTAATCATATAAAGAGTAAAATTTGACCACTTATTTGGCTTTTATGTTGGATAATTGGAATATTGGGCCTAGAATTTTAAAAAATACCTCCCATAATCTTATTCGGATACGGATATATCCACTTCCATATCCATATTTGTGTCAAAATCTCCTACCATATTTTATTTTGTATTTGTTTAATAAATTCGGATACAGACAATTTCCATTTCCATTTTGGTTCAGATGCGGATGTTTCGGATACAAATAAGCATTTTCTCGAATACGAATATCGGATATTTCGGATTATCCGCTACCACTTTCCACCCCTAATTGCTACTAACATCTTTCAACATAGTTTTCTCTAGGAACATATCATAAATAAAACGGGGAAGCTATATGCGAGCAATTGATCTACAACATAGATATGCAAATACTATCAGGAGTAAGTTCATGATAAATAAAGTTCAATTAATCATATTACTTAAGAACTCCCACTTAGATAGACATCCCTCTAATCATCTAAGTGATCACGTGGTCCATATCAACTAAACCATGTCCGATTATCACGTGAGATGGAGTAGCTTTCAATGGTGAACATCACTATGTTGATCATATCTACTATATGATTCACGCTCGAGCTTTAGATCTCAGTGTTCCGAGGCCATATCTTCATATGCTAGGCTCGTCAAGTTTAACCCGAGTATTCTGCGTGTGCAAAACTGGCTTGCACCCATTGTATGTGAACGTAGAGCTTATCACACCCGATCATCACGTGGTGTCTGGGCACGAAGAACTTTGGCAACGGTGCATACTCAGGGAGAACACTTTTATCTTGAAATTTAGTGAGAGATCATCTTATAATGCTACCGTCAATCAAAGCAAGATAAGATGCATAAAAGATAAACATCACATGCAATCAATATAAGTGATATGATATGGCCATCATCATCATCTTGTGCTTGTGATCTCCATCTCCGAAGCATCGTCATGATCACCATCGTCATCGGCGCGACACCTTGATCTCCATCGTAGCATCGTTGTCGTTTCGCCAATCTTATGCTTCCACGACTATCGCTACCGCTTAGTGATAAAGTAAAGCATTACAGCGTGATTGCATTGCATACAATAAAGCGACAACCATATGGCTCCTGCCAGTTGCCGATAACTCGGTTACAAAACATGATCATCTCATACAATAAAATTTAGCATCATGTCTTGACCATATCACATCACAACATGCCCTGCAAAAACAAGTTAGACATCCTCTACTTTGTTGTTGCAAGTTTTAATTGGCTGCTATGGGCTTAGCAAGAACCATTCTTACCTACGCATCAAAACCACAACGATAGTTTGTCAAGTTGGTGCTGTTTTAACCTTCACAAGGACCAGGCATAGCCACACTTGGTTCAACTAAAGTTGGAGAAACTGACACCCGCCAGCCACCTGTGTGCAAAGCACGTCGGTAGAACCAGTCTCGCGTAAGCGTATGCGTAATGTCGGTCCGAGCCGCTTCATCCAACAATACCGCCGAACCAAAGTATGACATGCTGGTAACCAATATGACTTATATCGCCCACAACTCACTTGTGTTCTACTCATGCATATAACATCAACGCATAAAACCTGGCTCTGATACCACTGTTGGGGAACGTAGTAATTTCAAAAAATTTCCTACGCACACGCAAGATCATGGTGATGCATAGCAACGAGAGGGGAGAGTGTTGTCTACGTACCCTCGTAGACTGGAAGCGAAAGCGTTAGCACAACACGGTTGATGTAGTCGTACGTCTTCATGGCCCGACCGATCAAGCACCGAAACTGCGGCACCTCCGAGTTCTAGCACACCTTCAGCTCGATGATGATCCCCGGACTCCGATCCAGCAAAGTGTCGGGGAAGAGTTCCGTCAGCACGACGGTGTGGTGACAATCTTGATGTTCTACCATCGCAGGGCTTCGCCTAAGCACCGCTACAATATTATCGAGGATTATGGTGGAGGGGGGCACCGCACATGGCTAAGAGAACGATCACGAAGATCAACTTGTGTGTATAGAGGTGCCCTCCTGCCCCTGTATATAAAGGAGCAAGGGGGAGAGGCCGGCCGGCCCTTGGGGCATGCCAAGGAGGGGGGAGTCCTCCTCCTAGTAGGAGTAGGACTCCCCTTTCCTAGTCCAACTAGGAAGAGAGAAGGGGGAAGGAAAGAGAGGGAGTGGGAGAGGGAAAGAGGGGCCGCGCCCCCCTCCCCTAGTCCAATTCGGACTCCCCGTGGGAGGGGGCGCGCCACCTCCTGGCTGGTGCCCTCTCTCTCCCCTCAGGCCTACTAAGGCCCAATACTTCCCCGGGGGGTTCCGGTAACCCTTCCGGCACTCCGGTTTTCTCCGAAATCACCTGAAACACTTCCGGTGTCCGAATATAGCCGTCCAATATATCGATCTTTATGTCTCGACCATTTCGAGACTCCTCATCATGTCCGTGATCATATCCGGGATTCCGAACAACCTTCGGTACATCAAAATATATAAACTCATAATGAAACTGTCATCGTAACGTTAAGCGTGCGGACCCTACGGGTTCGAGAACAATGTAGACATGACCGAGACACGTCTCCGGTCAATAACCAATAGCGGAACCTGGATGCTCATATTGGCTCCTACATATTCTACGAAGATCTTTATCGGTCAGACCACATAACAACATATGTTGTTCCCTTTGTCATCGGTATGTTACTTGCCTGAGATTCGATCGTCGGTATCTCAATACCTAGTTCAATCTCGTTATCCACAAGTCTCTTTACTCGTTCCGTAATACATCATCTCACAACTAACTCATTAGTTGCATTACTTGCAAGGCTTAATTGATGTGCATTACCGAGAGGGCCCAGAGATACCTCTCCGACAATCGGAGTGACAAATCCTAATCTCGAAATACGCCAACCCAACATGTACCTTTGGAGACACCTGTAGAGCACCTTTATAATCACCCAGTTACATTGTGACGTTTGGTAGCACACAAAGTGTTCCTCCGGCAAACGGGAGTTGCATAATCTCATAGTCAGAGGAACATGTATAAGTCATGAAGAAAGCAATAGCAATAAAACTGAACGATCATTATGCTAAGCTAACAGATGGGTCTTGTCCATCACATCATTCTCTAATGATGTGATCCCGTTCATCAAATGACAACACATGTCCATGGCTAGGAAACTTAACCATGTTTGATTAACGAGCTAGTCAAGTAGAGGCATACTAGGGACACTTTGTTTGTCTATGTATTCACACATGTACCAAGTTTCCGATTAATACAATTCTAGCATGAATAATAAACATTTATCATGATATAAAGAAATATAAATAACACAACTTTATTATTGCCTCTAGGGCATATTTCCTTCAAAATTGTGTGGGATCTACATAATTTCATCTTGATTTGAATTACATAATGGGGTCACAGTGGCAATGGACGGTGTTTGAATTGCTAGACTTTTATCTGCAGTGAACATGCAACTATATGTGTGTCGTAAAAGAAT
Source organism: Triticum urartu (assembly GCF_003073215.2). NCBI lineage: Eukaryota > Viridiplantae > Streptophyta > Magnoliopsida > Poales > Poaceae > Triticum > Triticum urartu. Next base: position 367,332,277 of record NC_053024.1, read on the forward strand.
TGGAATTATTCAGGGTTCGTTTGAACATTTTATACATTAAATTGGTTTTCTAGCCATTTTAGGTGCACAATTCAAAATTAAACTACATGCACATGCTCTGGTGCAACAACATGGGTTGTAAAATCATATATGTGTCCATGGGTTTATGCTTATGTCCCATGCCAGAAATGGGGATGAATTTTGGGTATTGTTTGGATATTTTTATATATTAACTGACTTTTCTTTGCATTCATGTGCATAATTCAAATTTGAACTACATGCACATGCTCCAGTGCATATAAATTGGTTCAAAATTGGAATGTGTGTCCTTGGTTACATGCTTAAGTCCCATGCAAGAAATGAGAATGAATGTCAAACACCTTGTCACTGTCGCTAGACCGCTAACATTGAGATACATGATTTTTAAATTCTAGTAAATCGAAAATGCGTTTGAAATTTATGAAACTTGACATGCTAGCATGGAGCGGCATCAACATGCAGTGGTAAAAATAATGTTCCATTTGGGGCAGGTTGGGGTATATAAGCTTCTCACAAACCAGAGTTTCTCACAACAAGGCCTCATGGTTACAGTAGGGAACGTTTCACCTTTCTAGACGAAATGATATCCATTACCTCTTCTTGATTTGATTTTTTTCTAGTGTCAACATAGAACAACATGAGTGTTGCGTCAATTTTAGGAATTTTTCGGGGCTCTTTTGGACATTTTTATACATTAACTGAGTTTTCTATGCATTTATGTGCATAATTCAAATTTGAACTACAGGCACATGCTCTAATGCATATAAATTGGTTGAAAATTCAAATCTGTGTCCTTGGTTGCATGCTTAGGTCCCATGCAAGAAATGGGAATGAATGTCAAACACCCTGCCACCGTCACTCGGCCGCAAATATTGAGATACCTAGTTTTTAAATTATAGTAAATCCAAAACTCGTCTGAAATTCATGAAACTTGGCATGCTTTCATGGAGCGGCATCAACATGTCGTGGTAAAAGTTTTGTCCCATTTGGGGGCAGGTTTGGGTATAAGCTTCTCACAAACTAGTGATTCTCACAACAAGCCTGATGGTTTCGGTAGGGAACGTTTCACCTTTGGGGACGAAATGATATCCGTTGCCTCTTCTTGATTTCAATTTTTTTGTAGTGTCAACATAGAACAACAGGAGTGTTGTGTTAAATTTTGGAATTTTTTGGGGTTCGTTTGGACATTTTTATACATTAAATGGGTTTTCTAGGCATTTTATGTGCATAATTCAAATTTGAACTTTGGGGACGAAATGATATCCGTTGCCTCTTCTTGATTTCAATTTTTTTGTAGTGTCAACATAGAACAACAGGAGTGTTGTGTTAAATTTTGGAATTTTTTGGGGTTCGTTTGGACATTTTTATACATTAAATGGGTTTTCTAGGCATTTTATGTGCATAATTCAAATTTGAACTACATGCACATGCTCCAGTGCATATAAATTGGTTGAAAAATCAAATATGTGTCCTTGGGTGCATGCTTAGGTCCCATGCAAGAAATGGGAGTGAATTTCAAACACCCTGCCACCGTCACTCGGTCGCAAACATTGAGATACCTGCTTTTTAAATTCTAGTAAATCCAAAACTCATCTGAAATTCATGAAATTTGGCATGCTATCATGGAGCGACATCAACATGCCGTGATAAAATTTTTATCCCATTTGGGGCTGGTTTGGGCATAAGCTTCTCACAAACGAGGCTTCTCACAAGCCTGATGGTTTTAGTAGGGAACGTGCCACCTTTGGGGACGAAACGATTTCTGTTGCCTCTTATTGCTTTGAAAATTTTCCTAGTGTCAAATGTCAACGTACAACAACAGGAGTGTTATGTTAAATTTTGGAAAAATTTCGGGGTTCGTCTGGACATTTTTATACATTAACTGGGTTTTCTAGGCATTTTATGTGCATAATTCAAGTTTGAACTACATGCACATGCTCCAGTGCATATAAATTGGTTGAAAAATCCAATATGTGTCCTTGGGTGCATGCTTAGGTCCCATGCAAGAAATGGGAATGAATTTCAAACACCATGGCACTGTTGATTGCCGGTAAAATGTTGAGTGCTTTGTTTTTAAATTCTAGTAAATCCAAAACTCGTCTAAAATTCAAGAAACTTGGCATGCTACCATGGAATGGCACCCGACATGCAGTGGTATTTTTAGTGTCCATTTTGAGAGAAGGCGCACTTGAATAACAACAAACAAAGGCATTTTGAAAAAATAGCTGCCACTTTAATATCTCAAGCGTTTTTATAATTCAAATTGTGTGTGTTCTATTAACCATTCACGTGACGCCACGTGTCTTGGTTTTAATGGCTATAGGAGGTGCCGTGCGGATAGCTGCTTAACTGAACAGGAGGTGTGCGAGCGAAGTCCGGTGTGCAGGCTGATCGAGAGGCGTGCAAAATGTCCTCCAATGCTCATGCTCACCGAGAAGCATGCGAGCTGTATGTTGCGCAGGCTCACTAGGATGCGAGCCCTTTGACTTCCATGGCTGCCCGCCTTCCTCTCAATTAATGGCGCCTGAGCCGCTATTTAATACGGGCGGCCTTACTATTCGCCTCCCATTCCACTCCCTCCCGCAGACCTCCACCAATGCCATGGCGCAGAATGATCATCTGCCACAAGTCTTCAAGTTTGGTGAAGTCGACTCCCAGCTGGAGGAGATAGAAATAAGGAGGAATGGGCCTCATGGACATGGCCCTGAACGAGATGGTCGCGGTGATTGCTGCCCCCACTCCCGTCCCGGCTCTCATCCCCCACTACAAAAAAAGACACATCCGTGACATTTTGGGTCGAACGAATTTTTTTTGTCATGCTTATGACACTTCTATGACGATAATTGTGACAAAACCCGATATCATCATAGATGTGGTGGGCTCCTACTTCTATGACAAAAAATCATGACAGAAAATGGGCTTTTCGTCCTGGGCAGGCCGGAGACGCAGCTGCATGACATTCTTTGGGCCGTCCATGACGGAAAAAACCATGGTAGAAGCGAGGGCGAGGAAAATATTGGGGAGTTCCCGGTTACGGTGGGTGGTCGGGGGCCGAGCGACGCGCGTTTCTCTTGTACACGTACGCGTTTGAGTGCGATGCATTGGGCTCTAACTGAACTCGAGTGATTGCACTACAGGCTACGCATTACTGAACCCTAGGGATCGATCGATCTGGCTGTTAACTGAACCTGATCGAGCGATTCCTTCACTACTGCTGCTAACTGAAGCCGATCGAACTTGCTGCCTCTTGATGAAAAATGATCGTTGTTGGGGGGTTGGATGAACAGTTCCCGGTGGGGGTTGGATGAACAGGACCCCGTGGTAGTAGAGGCCATTGCCGCTGGATGAACAGGACCCTGATCGAGCTGGTTGGGGGTGGATGAACATGACCCCGTGGAGGGCTAGATGAATAGGACCACGTGGACGGCTGGTTAAACAGTAGCTGGTGGAGGGTTGGATGAACAATAGCCTGTGGAGGGGTGGTTGAACAGGACCCCGTGGAGAGGGCTGGTTGAACAGTAGCCAGTGGAGGAGCGGTGGAGGCTGGATGAATAGGACCCCGTGGATGAACAGTCGCAGGTGGAGGTTGGAGGAGGTCGATGGTGGATGAACAGTAGCCCGTGGAGGCTGGAGGAGGTCGACGGTGGAGATGAATGATAGCCCGTGGAGTCCCGTTTTGCGGCACGCCACACCCCTCCCGATGAACAAGACCCCCGTTTCGACCGTAGCGCTCCAACACAAGTCCGTTTCCTCCGTTTTGTGGTACACCACACCCCTCCCGATCAACAGGACCCCATTTCGACCGTAGGCACTCGAACACATGTTCGTTTCCTCCATTTTGCGGTATGCCAGACCCTCCCGATGAACAGGATCCCGTTTCGACCGTGGCCGTTTGAACAGAAGGCTGTTTCCTCCGTTGTGCGGTACGCCAGGCCTCGCTTTGATCGGCTGTTCCATCCAAGTCGGCTGGCTCCTGATGAACACGACGCATTCCGTTGCCTCCCGATGAACACAACAGCACAGTTTCTCCGTTCCGACCCAGCCATGTACACGAGGCCTGGCCGTACGTATGCACGAGTAGGCATTTGAGACCCCGCCTGTATGTACATACGTGGCCGTATTTACTTTCTTGCACCCTGGTTGTACGTACGTGTACACGATATTAACGGGTCTGCATGACATGCTACGTGCGCGCCTCTACTACGACACATGCGTGCCTATACTACGGCACATGCCCTTCCTTACTCGACCACAGTTCATCACTGCAACCTGCTGATAGACCGATCGTATGTACGTACATGTTCACGACCAGAAAGACAACGCTACATACGTTTCGACCAGGTGGGTCCCGACTGTCAGGGAGGATAAGGAGGCACTTCCTTGCGTGCGAAGATGTAGCTGGTGGGTGATGTCGCTTGAAGCTACGTTGGTATTTCCCCAAAGAGGAAGGGATGATGCAGCACAGCGGCAGTAGGTATTTCCCTCAGATGTGAAACCAAGGTTATCGAACCAGTAGGAAATCCAGCAACACAACATAAACAACACCTGCACACAAATAACAACTACTCGCAACCCGACGTGTAAAAGGGGTTGTTAATCCCTTTCGGGTAGCGGCGCCCCAAGATGGGCAAACGGACATGAGATAAAATTGTAGTAGATTGATAGATCAAACACCAAATAAAATAAATTACAGCAAGATATTTTTGTATTTTTGGGTTTAATAGATCCGAAATAAAAGGCAAATAAAATAGATCGCAAAGGCAAATAATATGAGAAAGAGACCCGGGGGCCGTAGGTTTCACTAGTGGATTCTCTCAAGAAAAATAGCAAATGGTGGGAAAACAAATTACTGTTGGGCAATTGATAGAACTTCAAATAATCATGATGATATCCAGGCAATGATCATTACATAGGCATCACGTCCAAGATTAGTAGACCGACTCCTGCCTGCATCTACTACTATTACTCCACACATCGACCGCTATCCAGCATGCATCTAGTGTATTAAATTCATGGAGAAATGGAGTAATGCAATAAGAACGATGACATGATGTGGACAAGATCTATCTATGTAGAGATAGACCCCATTGTTTTATCCTTAGTAGCAACGATACATACGTGTCAGTTCCCCTTCTGTCACTTGGATCAAGCACCATAAGATCGAACCCACTACAAAGCACCTCTTCCCATTGCAAGATAAATAGATCAAGTTGGCCAAACAAAACCCAAATATTGAAGAAGAAATACGAGGCAGTAAGCAATCATGCATATAAGAGATCAAAGAAACTCAAATAACTTTCATGGATATAAAAAGATAGATGTGATCATAAACCCAAAGTTCATCCGATCCCAACAAACACACCGCAAAAAGAGTTACATCATATGGATCTCCAAGAGACCATTGTATTGAGAATCAAACGAGAGAGAGGAAGCCATCTAGCTACTAACTACGGACCCGAAGGTCTACAAAGAACTACTCACGCATCATCGGAGAGGCACCAATGGAAGTGGTGAACCCCTCCGTGGTGGTGTCTAGATTGGATCTGGTGGTTCTGGAATCTACGACGGCTGGAATTGATGTTCGTCGACTCCCCTAGGGTTTCTGGAATATTGAGGTATTTATAGAGCAAAGAGGCGGTCTGGGGGGCACCCGAGCTGGGCACAACCGACCAGGGCGTGCTTGGGCCTCTTAGCGCACCCTGGTGGGTTGTGCTCCCCTCGGAGCACCCCCAGGCGCTGCCTCAGCCCATTAAGTGTCTTATGGTCCATAAAAATCTCCGTAAAGTTTCGTTGCATTTGGACTCCGTTTGGTATTGATTATCTGTGATGTAAAAAACATGCAAAAAACAACAACTAGCACTTGGCACTATGTCAATAGGTTAGTACCAAAAAATGATATAAAATTACTATAAAATGATTATAAAGCATCCAAGATTGATAATATAATAACATGGAACAATAAAAAATTATAGATATGTTGGAGACATATCAGCATCCCCAAGCTTAACTCCTGCTCGTCCTCGAGTAGGTAGGTGATAAAAACAGATTTTTTGATGTGGAATGCTGCCTAACATGTCATATCATATTCTTTTCTTTATGGCATGGACATTTGGACTTTTATATTGTTCAAAGCAATAGTCTAGTTTTGACATTATAACTTAAATACTCAAGCATATCAACAAGCAACCATGTCTTTCAAAATATCAACGCTAAAATAAGCTATCCCTAGCCCATCATGCTCAATCATTATCTATTCATGAAACACACTCGTATATTAAATACACTCAATACTCAAGTACGATCATAGTGCCTCCTAGTTGGTGCTTTTATAAGAGAATATGGAGACTCAAATTCAAAAATAAAAATGCATAAAGTAAAAGAAAGGCCCTTCATAGAGGGAAGTAGGGATTTGTAGAGGTGCCAGAGCTCAAAGCAAAAAACTTAGAGATAAAAACATTTTGGGAGGTGTGTCCTCCCCACCAACGAAAACGACTTAGAGTTCCCAACACTTTCCATGCTAGATATATCATAGGCGGTTCCCATACAGAAAATAAAATTTATTCCTTTTTCCACCATACTTTCACTTTCCATGGCTAACCGTATCCATGGGTGCCTTCCATACCAACAATTTCCAAGGAATTTATTATTTGACAACATGAAGTAAATTCATTTTTCATTTCGGAACTAGGCATCCCTAATACCTTTGCCTTACCTCGTGCAATGACAAGTGAATAAACACTCATCGTGAGAATAACACATCTAGCATGGAAATATTAGCCACCCCTCACCGCTCCGCGAGCGGTACGAACACACAAAAGAGAAGTTTATTTTGAAAACTAGAGATGGCACATCCAAATTTGCTTAAAACGGCAAAAGAATACCGCATATAGGTAGATATAGTGGACTCATGTGGCAAAACTGGTTTGAAGGTTTGTGGATGCACAAGTAGTGATCATACTTAGTGCAAAATGAAGGCTAGCAAAAGATTGAGAAGTGACCAATCAAGAAACGAATAATCTCATAAGCGAGCATTAAGAATAATTAACACTGAATAATGCACCGCAAGTAGGATATAATTTTATTGCATAATTATTGACTTTCGTGCTTGCATAGGGAATCACAAACCTTAACACCAATATTCTTACTAAATCATAATTACTCATCAACATGACTCAGATATCACATCATCATATCTCAAAACTATTACTCAGAATCAAGTCTATTTTGTCCAATGATCTTCATGAAAGTTTTTATCATATCCTTCTTGGATGTCTATCACTTTGGAACTAATTTTCATGTGTTGCTTTTGATAAGCTCAAACAAATATAAGT